>NC_024309.1:4161444-4192347 GCF_000523025.1 Cynoglossus semilaevis | reverse complement strand
GCTCAGAATAGCCTGGGCATAAATCTTGTGTTTGTCAATCAGGTGCAGATTGAGTGACAGGCACAGAACACCTCTTATGTAAACCCTTCCTCTCGCACCACTAAATTAGAGTGGCTGTTGCTACACAGGCCCTCGCCTCCTGCTTCCACTCAGACCAGACTGAGCGCTCTGTGCTCTGATGCAGAAGTTCACATTTTGGGAGCACGCCGGAACTACTTAGTGCCAGTGATGTTTTTCAGGGGGGACAGGTGGAAGGGAGTGACACAATTCTGGCTCTCAACAACCTTATTACATACATGTGTGCCCATCTCTGACACGTCTCAAGGCCTGGTTGAGGAAGCTATTTATTCTCCAACTACTGGCACGTACGCGTTCGAGTGGAATGCCGTTCAGAATGCAAAAAATATATTTAGTTCCTGCCAACAGACAGCAGAAGGCACCAGTGGGTCTAGCCCCTGTTTGAGAGCAGTTATTTCTGTCACAGCATGGGCTTTCAATTACTGTAATCTGCTGTTTGACTCCTGCAGGAACATCAGGCCGCCATTTTTATGGTAAAATAAATGAAAAATGAAAATACAATGTTTCTTTTTTTTTTTTTTTTGTTAAACTGAGGCCACTGCTAGTAAATAAAATGTGTGAACTGTTTACAGCACAGGTGTCAATCTCAGGCCCCTGGTGTAATTATATTTGGCCCACAAGATCATGTGTGTATTAGATCTGACCCGCCAGAATATAGCCACTACAAACTGGCGGGATTTGTAGTATTAGCAATGTGTGCACGATATTTAATTTCTCATGTGTTTATAATATTAAGCTCCAGATTTAATGTTTTCACAAAACTAAAGTTTGTTTCCACATGAAAAAATTCAACATTACATATCTTGAGAGATGGGAAAACATGCATAATTCTAGTAAATCTTTATGATATGATTGTTTTGCAAAAAGCATTTTGTGGAATCAGGTTTAATAAACTTAACAGATATATAGGGTTTTTTTATTAGATGTAAAAAAAAAACGGTTGACGGTTTTGACTTATTATGTGTTTCTTCAGGCACATTAGGTCCTTATGGGGTGGAAATACCCCACAGCTGCAGTGTGGCTGTTGCTCTAAATGTGATCCTCCTGTCAGAGCCTCAGAAAACAATCAAACGTTTCTACCATTCACTGCTCAGCTGCTGCATTTCTGCATTACAGACACGTGTCTGACACACACTTCCTTTTCTCCCTGTTAACATGGAGACTTGTCTACCTGGCCTTACATTTCCATTTCCATTAAACAGAATCCATTATTGTTCGTAGTTGGATGTCAATGTTTATTTGTCACAATAGTCTGGTCGTTGTAGAGTGTTCCCTGGTGAGGTGAAATATTCTGCCTGGTTTTAGACCTTGTGAGGTCTGTGCTTGTTTTGGAGGAGGTTTTATCTAAAGCTGAGAAAATCTATTGGCAAAGCCATGTGATTCAACAGGGATGAACGGAGAACAATGCCCAGATAACTGAATTACCTACCTGGTAGGAAAACACAAGGGCTGTGCCCTGAAACCAGGCAACTGGAAGGTCCTGTGTTTGTATAAGAACACAGTAGAGCAGCTCCTGCACAAACACATTTTGTCCTTTTTAATTGGTGAACAAGTCGTGCGTCGTTGCCCTAAGTCTCTTTCCTCTTCTCTATGTAAACAATGTAGGGTGTGTGATGAACACTTCAGAACAGGAGCAATAATTGGTTTTCACAGTTGTGCAAACTGCATGTAAAATGAATTATTTAGTATTTTATAAAAACTCATTAGCAGTGTATTCTATTATAACCATAAATACTAATATCACAAAAAGCTTAAAGTCATTGAAGCTAACAGACACTGTGTAATTATTATCTGATAAGTTTATGCGATTAGACATCTATTTGTTTTTTTATATATTTCAATTAGAATCCACAGACAATAAAAGACAAAGCAGAGCAAATTACTTCAGTATACTTTGCCTTCGTACTTTGTAACTCTTTGTATGAAAATTAACTAACACGCATATCATTTTTTACTATCACCAGAATTTTTGTCAAACATGTGACAAACAGTGTGATAACATGAATGAAAGGAAACACCACTCCTTTAAAAGTGATACCAAAAATACTATTTTTTAATAATTTAATGTAAGCCTTATTTTCATCAATAATATCCAGGTATATGACATGTAAAACCTAGGTTTGGCCATTGGTTTTGATTTGCAGTTGGCCCTTTAAACGTTGTAGTGAGAAAGAAATCGGAGACCAGTGTTGAAACTCGGCACCTCACGTTAAATTCTTGATGCCGATGGACACCACTAATGAAACCCTGCAGCTCAAAATAGAAATTATATGCACTTAACGCTTAAGGTGACAGCTGTAATACAGTCTATCAGACTCTAATTAACTTTAATTAACTATTTAGGACTCCTGCAGGACACTTCATCAGTGTTGATATAGTCATTCACTGAAGATAGCAGTTTGAAGTCCACTTTGTTTGTCTGCTAATAAATATTTTTTTATCATACCCATACAGATAAAGAGAAAGTCCAAGGGCCACGTATGAAACCATGAATTTTTGAATGTAGCATATTAGCTATAGCATTTTTTTTCTTTGATGCGAAAGCACAAATAATAAGTGCTGAATGTAGCTGGATGAAGTTAGATGTATGTGTTTCACACCTTTTTTTAGCTGTGACACACCCCCTAGAGGCTGCTCGTGCAACTTCAGGGGTGCAGGCACCACACTTTGGGAAGGTATAGAAGGTGTATTAGTGCAGCGATACATAGATGGACGGTGAAATCCTTGAATATATAGTACAGTGAAAATACAGTTATTCTGCCTGTTCATTAAAATGTTAAAATTTTTAATCAGATTTTTAGCAAGGATTTTCATTGCCCTCAAATTTGACTGCCCCACTAGATATAAAACTGCTCTCAAATGCATGTAGTTTCTTGTCATTGTTGATTTTCATATAGTGATATGATTTTATACAATAGCCATTGCCTTCTTGTTTGTTTGTTTTTTTGTTATTGTTCCACACAGGACTGAATATTAGTAATACATTCTGAGAGTTCTATTCTCTAATCTGCCAACCTGAGTGAACACTAGCTTCTCCTTCTCTGAGAAGTCAAACTTTTTAAATGTCCTGGAGGAGTTCCTGCTGCAGTCCCAAACCTACTGAGATCTCTAATGAAGGCTTTACCTTCCAGGCAGGCATATTTCTCCAAATGACAGTAATTTACATATGATGTATTTAGAGAAGAAGAGGGCAGGCTAATTCTATTTAGAGATTTTCCTTTGTTTTAGGAGTCATTAGCAGCTCGCTCAAATCTAATTTTTTCAATTTCATCAGGCCATCTTGCAAAGCCTCTGTGAGCTCATCAGAGAGGAGCATTTATTGCTAAGTGTTCTCTATTGCATTAGCACACAATAAAGCGGCCAGGGACTGCTACAGACGTTTATGTGGAATCCAGTTAACACTCCGCCAATTCGTTTTTTATTGGGACACAATCAATTTTTATTCATTTTAAAGCCAGAATGCTTTCTTTCATTGTGTGCCTTCCCCAGCTTATTACACCCTAAACTAATTACTCATTTGTTTTCACAAAACCCTGATGTTTATGTTAAAGATTTCCCTTTTGCAATTGCTCCGCGTACATTCATATGCATAAAGTGAGAATTTTTTTTTGGGTGTTACATATGTCTTTCATTATCCAGCATAATTATTGTGTTAATTAAATTTGTAGAAACCTGGCAATAACAATAAAGTCTGATTAAAAACACATGTCACGGCAGAGTGGAGAACTGAGGGAATACAGTGAGTCATCGGACCAGACTCTGGTCAGATCTGGCCTTAACGGCATCTTTATGGCTTTTATTTTTAAAAATTGCGGGTTAACATCCCCAAGGAAAAAAATTAAGGTAAAGTTAGCTTAAGCTGTTATTATGGACGGGACTAAAAAACTGATGTATATGTGAAATGAAATACCTGAATAATATTCAAACACTCAAACCAATCCTACGTAAATATTTTTTTGTTTTAAATTAAAGATTCTTTTTTGAGTGACTTTATAAATTAGCTGTTGTTGGAAATATTAACTCACCATTATTCAGACTAATGTCCAGTTAACCAAATTAAAGGTGTCCTTTTTTTTAACGAACTTGAAACAATATACCTATTTTTAATTTTTTTCACAGTTTAGCAATAAAATGTGGACCTAAAGCTGGCTGTTGTCAGTTTTTCTTTGCTAGTTTACCCTTTTATTTTTGACATCATTTTCTCGTCAAAAGTCACATCAGCTAACAGTGAAAGTACTGTCACTTTCTGTGGCCTAATTGATGTAACTTCCATTTAGTTTTCTAAGTCATTTGAGGAACTAAAGGGCACCAAAAGTGTTATGACCACTAAAGTGAAGCACATATTGTTTATGTATGTAATTTTAACTATTTTTGTTAATGTTTTTGGGTAACTTCTTGGTATTTTTTTACAATTTTCTTCAGAGCTAGAAAAATTAGACTTTCCTGAATATATTAACTGCTTTGCGTCTATTGAGATGGCTGAGCAACTCTGAACCGTTTTGCAAAAGTACTTTTGAAACTTTAGTATTTTGTCCCTCTGCCCCTTTGAAAAGTTTGGACACCTTTGCTCTGGACAGTTGAACCCAGCCCTTTTGCCCTTGACATCATCTATTGTCAGTAATGTCTATCTGATGTGATATATTGCATCATATACTGTAATAATGTCTTTCAACTCATTAGCAGCTCTGTGTAGCAGGTAATGCAGTATTTTAGATAATAAAAAGGAAAGTGTGATGTTAAAATAGCTCTGGAGAGCCACACTATACACAGTGTGTTTTATTGTAATCAAAACTTTATGCTGCTATTTATTTTGGTGTCTGTGTGAATGGAGAACCTGATCCATGTGTGGCAGGAAAAGGCAGAGCAAGTCATCTGAGTGTGAGCCTGATGTGTGTATCTTCACTGTGGTCTGATAATTAGAGTGCTTAAGTGCTCCTGGAGACAAGACAACTCAGATACCCTCTTCCTTTTCTGCCCCTCCTCTCCTTCACCAAGAAGGTCTTTAATGGCTCCTAGTCCACTGTGATATGCCTTATTGTTTGGTATCCAGTGTACCTTGTAGCATCACCATTTACACCGAAGGGAAACATAATGCAAGAGTCCGATTTGTACCCTTAATATTTCAACGTTGTTATTGGCAAAAAGTTAAAAAAAAAAATCCTCTGTTTGCATTTTAAGTTCAAAATACAAAAATAATTTATAGGTAGATTTTTTTTCTTCCTCTCTTCCAGTTTTGTGGATTTGTCTTCCAGCCGTATCTGGAATGCTTTCAACACATTGATGAGATGACAAGTTATCATTGATCTGTCCTTACTTAGCGGCATCCATTAAATAATGTATGGGCTACTCCTGTGCATTACCAGTGCACTCTCCTGTCCTGAGCCATTAGAGGAGTGGAGCACTGGGCCCTCTCTAGAGGCTCCAGGCCTTCAGAGGCCTGTGGGCTTCCATTTAATTAAATTATCCAATAATGAAAACTCCCATAATGAGATTAATTTTAATTATTAATCAGCGGCCGATTTGACAGAGAGGCCGCATTCATAATATATGAACTGGATAAACATTTTTCAATTCATGACCTTTTCCCGTCGTTAAAGGTGTAATTTATTAAGTGCTTCTCAGCTGCCAGAGGTGGTTATGGTGCAGATATTGACCACCCGGCCTACAGGTCACAGCAAGGCGCTGCTGATGTGCTTAAATATAATTTAATAATGTGTATTTTAATAATAAATTAACGCCACAACAATTTTTCTTTCTCCTGCATGCTTGTATAGAATCCACCAATAGTCATTTCTGATGTGGCCAGCAGAGGCAGCAGTCCAGGGTGGCATCTTGTCGTGGGTGGGCATCGGCAAAACTTTCTACCTTTGCCTAATTAATTAAGGGGTTCATTGCTTGTATAGTACACCATGACAGATTTGAAGTTTACTTTCAAAATTACAAACTGGAACTTTCTGGGGATTAGGTTAGTCATTTTTTTTATTCTTTAATGAGATTTTATGCAGAATCCTTGATGAAATTTATTTCATACCTAAAGGGTATGAACATTATGCCTGATTTTTTTTTTTTTTTTTGTTCTCTGATGTTTGTATATCTCAATCAGGTTGACACAATGATTCCCCCTGTGTGAGCACATTAGAAGACATTGGTAACTGGCCAACGAAGTACGGGAAGATTGTGGACTGTCACACAGTGTGAAACTGTAATAAGCTGGCATCAAAGTGTGTTTATTTGTCTTCTCGGGCAGGAGAGATGGTGGTACAGCTGACATCTGAAAGCTGATACTTTCCTGGAAACCTTTTTTCTTCTTTTGTGCTTTAAAGTAGCACATTTACAGCCGTGTGAATTGTCTGTGAATGTACAGAAAATATGAAGGTGAAGAGCAGCAGATGTGTCTTCAACGGACAAGGATGTCATTGGGATAAGAGCAAAGTGCATTTATCAAGGCTTCATCAATACTGAATTAATAATTCAGGCAGAGTCTGGGGCTTCTTTGGGACAGGGTTTCAGCCAGCTTGGTTATTTTCTAAATTGCATAGTCATCATGCAATGGATGGGCCTGGCTTTTTCAGAGGGTTATTGTTGAGAAAGTCTGTTGACATGATGGACTTTGTTGAGATGCAGAGTGAGCCTGCTGCCTGAGTGTTGTTGTTTGTTAGGTATCCAAAACAAAAAGCACAGACATAAATATTTTACAAATAAACGAAACATTACACATTACAAAAATGACTTTCTCTCAAAACATATATACACAGTATATGTATGTTGCAATACAACAGACACATAAATATGTTGTATATATGCAATAATATACTACATAGTATATAATAATATTAATATGCCTATATATATTTATATACATACACACACACATGTTTGTATATATGCATATGTATATGTGTGTGTGTGTGTGTGTAGTGTGTAACTGTAAACGTTCAAATATCAAGCAGCTAACAAATTCCTAAAGCTCAGCTAAAACTAGCTACTGTTTAAAAAGTATTTTCCTACCATAGCTGGCATGCCTTGAACATCGATATTGAAACAAAGTAACTGGTAACATAAAATGTGGCCATGTGCACCCTCTAGGCCCCGGGCCAGATTTTGCATTCGCCTGCATCGGTCAGAGCAGACATGACTATTCACACATTGCTCTTTGTTGTTCCTCCTCCAGTCCTTTCACAGAAAACTTCCTCAGGCTCACAGAAAACAATCAGACATTTCTTTCTATTGTGATGTGTTCATGGTGCCTGGGCCCAGGTGCAGCATTAGCTGAACATTCTGTGAGCAGTGAACAAGCAAACCCATCAATTACCTGAAGCCAGTTTTGTGATAAGTCCCATTCAGATAAATGGGGGGTGGAGGGGTATAATTGCTCATAGCAGCCTTACCTGTTCCAATAGTGAGCTATTCTTTTACATTGTTTCCACGGCAACTACAAGTTCTTCTGACCTATAAAAAGTTGCCACTTTTGTAACTGATCCCTGACCAGGCGCCTGTTTGTTTCCATGGCAGGCCTTCAGTGTTATTTATAGCTCTATCTAGCTGGTTCATGTAGACACAGAAAACATTAGACAACTATTTCATTTTTTAGAAAAAATAATTCTTTGTTGCCTTTGACAGACCAAAATAAAAGCCACCTGAGGCCTCGGCAAATCACCATGTCAAACGTCTGTTATTCTTCTCAGTATGAAGTGTAGGGTTGAAACAAAGAATGTAACAGAAAACGTTTATTTTGGATCCGGATGTGATGCCCCGGATGCCCCGCATTTCTTTGTTGTGGTTTGGTTTGTGTTCACTGAGAAGTTGTTAAGAGCTGCTGGTATTGATGAGTCATGAGTTCATCGTCAGAGTTCCCCTTCAGTTCAGCTCTACTCCTATCACTGTGTGCATCTCTTATCAAGAGCATAATCACAGAATCCTTTATATTAAAGTGATAATTTATCCCTGATTCACAGGGTCTATCTCCTGATTCACCGGTAGATTCATTATCAAAGGTGTGAATTACAGGGTTCATGAAGAGATCTCCCTCCAGGCAGTTGGCAGCCCCGTGTGATACGTTGGTTTTACATCTGTGTCTGACTTTTAGCCCTTTTATACGGCGCTAATACTTTGAGTTGTTGGCCGCAGTACAATCGTTGCTGTAAGCAGAGCTCACGTTGTTCTTGAAAACAACATGTAGACACAGTAGGAAAGGTTGGAGTCCACAACTGAGATCTTAAGAGGCAGCACGACAGATGGAATGGAGATGGACTTTTAAAAGTGGAGAGATATCGATAGGAATCTATTTAGGTTATGGACTAGATACATTAAGTTAACTAACAATCAATCATTTCTGTCTTCAGAGCTTTTTAATGCACGTAGATCTTAACCTGTCAATACATTCTCAGCTTAATGCCCACTCTTTAACACCAGCACTGTGGTTACTGGCGTGCCATGGTCTGTTTGTAACTTCCTTCTAAAAGGCAGCTTTGACTGTACAGCCTTCCTATGGAACCCTGCAGGATTCCTGTAAGGCTGCTTTAAACTAAAGAGAGTTCTTCAAAAGAAGAGGCCACATGGAAGCTGCCAGTCGAGAAGTACTTTGTCAAATAACACAAGCACAGATTAAACATTTGTTTGCACAACACTACTGAAGAAACCTTAAGCTGACTCGTGACTTTTCTTTTTCTTATTGTACTCAAAGCTTAACTTGGCATACAGCAGTACGAGATGGGCAACAAGACGTTTATTTCTCAAAAGTATTTCAGCGTACGAATTCTTTAATGTTTAAATTTATTTAAACAAGAGATACTATTTTCTGTTTTGCCATGAATGCTGTTTTTGGGAACATTACTGTAATTTTGCTATTTCCAAAACAATTTTTGTAATTACTTTTCAGTTCATTAATATGTAGATAATTATTTAATTCATAACAATTTATTATAATTATACCCCATTGTTGTTCAATTATTTAAAATAGTGACAAACTCCTATTCTAACACAATTCTAGCTGATGCTACCTATACTACTTCTGAGTTAAAGCCTTAAAAGCCAGTTTGGAAGCTGCTTAGCTATGAACATAAGGCTGTTGGCGAGTGAAAGCACCGACAGATGTACTATTAAGTATTCATTTTACATGCTATACATTTGAACGGTTGTACATGTGAATATCAAGCAATGGTTACAACTTCAGGGCTGGTGATGACAATGTTTTGTTTAAAAATGCTATACAACTATATCAATTCATTTGTATTACTTTTTCACTAGCCTCACATGTTTACATTACGCTGCGTAACAGGCCCACCACTCTAATTGTACAGTATTTCATTTTACTGTAAGGACCGTTGCGGAATGAACCAAAGAATTCCAAATGGAGAACAAACAAAGAGAGGGAAAGAACAAAATATGAGACTGAGGTCTCTCCAGATGAGATACAACATATTTCCACACACTACAAAGGGAGAGTGTGCTGTAAGGATTGCATTGCAAATTCCATTTCCTCGTAGAGGAAGTCACCTTTTAACAGGGCCACTGCTGTTCTGAACACATGAAGAGGAAACAAACATGGGAAGTTGGCATAGCATCCAGTCCAGTCGGCCTCATTGATGTCTTTCACAATGATATGTTTGTCCAGATGAGCTGCAGGGACTGCCTGAGATCTCAGGAGGGTAGAAACATCTCTGTGTTAGTATGAATTAAAGGTTTTTGATTGTTTTAAATTAATGTTAAAAATAAAATTATGAAATTACTGACTGTCATGCTGTTGCAAAAATGTCAGTTGGCCCTGAGATCAGTCATGGCAGTCAGACCAGTTCTATTGTTCTTATATCTGCTTTTCTCTTTTAAATCCTTTTTTGATTTCAGTGAGCTCATTTCAAAATGTTTTTGGTTTCTCTCCATGTGTAGTGTTCATGTTTATGCTGTCTTTTTGCAAAATATACGAACACGATTAACAAATCGTAACTCATACTTCTGAGTTAATGTTCATGATTTAGTGCTGGCTGGTTTGGGATATTCTTACTTACTAATTATTTGGCTGAAGTTTAGCTGGTCTTTTTTATGTATATTATATCCCTTTTTATTTAAATACTGTAACTTGTATCTGTATTTTTTACCTTTAGTTACTTGATGGTATATTTCTGGACAGCATTTAGCTTTTTATACACTAATTTATACACTCACACATTCTATATATAGATGTATATATTTATATTCTTCTATGTTCTTCTTTTTTGTGACAGTGTATCACTACACGTGTGATTGTGCCTTTTCTTTGTCATATGTAAAATAACTTGGACAGCACTTCCTGTCCACTGGATATTGATAGCTCGACAGTGGCGCTGTAGTAAAAACAATAAATGAAAGGTTGTCTTTCTTAGTTACACCAACTTCAGCGACATGTAGCAGGCACATGCTCGGAAGTCGCCACAATTTTTTTTTAGTTTTGCAATAAAGTATTAGCACATGCATCAGCACCCCTCCTACATAGTTTACCCTGTTATTATCCCGGTGGTTATTTTGGAGACTTGTAATGCTTCATGTCCCTCTGACACCAACAAGATCGGACAGACCTACTGCTTTGGCAAGCCGTTAATAGTTCGCGCTGTCCTCAAGGCTGTGAAAAATTGCACAGCTCAGCATGTTTCCTGCTGTTCCATAAAACGGGGAACATTTGGTGCCAAGATAATCTGAGCCTGTGCTTCTTTAAGTGCACATGCACGAGGTGGCTCAGCAGACAGATACTGTAAGCCCAGCTGTTAAGTCTGCGCAGGAGTTAAAAGTTACTGAAAAGTGGTATCCAATGGCAGTGGCCATTCATCACTGCGAACGCTCCAACTGTGCTCACTTTGCACTTGCTTCGTGGAGAACAAATGTGGATGTAGGATAAATATAAGTTATTTTCCGGTCTGAAGTATTTGTGTTTTATTTATGTAGGGCAGATAGCTGATTGGTAATACCCCAGATTTAAATAGCCTTGTCTGTGCTTTTGTATCATCCCTTGGCAAACGCAGCACCGTGGCTCAAATGTGGAAGCATATTCTGTCAGTGAGACAGACCAGCTTGGGCAGCGCTGCCTCTTTTGTAACTGTATTCAGTCACTAAGCAGAATGGCATGGGCCCAAACTAAGTGGCTTTCATCTGTCCAATTCAAGCAGACGTTTGACCCCAGTCATTTGCCTAATGTGTTTTTGTTATGTGTACTCCTGGCTTCACAAATGTCACAGTGGCTGGACGAGTGGGGATTTGCTGTGTTACTTGGGGGGATGGAGGGGTCAGGAAGAGGGAGTCAGCCCAAGGAGGTGGGGTTGCAAGGCAGCAGTTATGTCTATAACCTCTGCATTTTGTAGTCAATCCCACTGGGAGTTGGTGGCGGTGTGGTGAACATAAGTTCCCAGTGATGACCTGATCGTTGGCTAGTCCCCCAGCACTCTGCTGACCAGGGCCAACTGAGCAGGCAGCTGTGGTGGAGACGGGGAGTGCCACATTTCTGGCCGCCTGGGTTGTGCAAGCCAGTCCTAGACAGTTGGAGCAGCCCTAACAAATGCTTCCATTAAATGGCTGCTGAAAATTTATTACCAAACATAGTGGTATTTTAGGGAGCAGCGGACCTAGTTTAGTGACATTGTTGACGTTGAGCTTTCATTTTTATTGAAGAAAAGTCAAAGTAGTTTCAATATATTTAAGTTTTCGAGGACAGTATTATGTAAGGCTTGGACATGCTAGCCGACTATATTCTCAATTGTTTAATTTTGTATAGCTTAATACTTGAAGAAAATTAACAAATGGCTTGAAGAAATTGCTAAAATCTGAGTTATGAAATAGCGTAATTTACCTAGGAAGTCTCAAATATTGGTGAAAATATGTGTTATACATTTCATGATTTTACCCTGATGAAAGTGCAAAAAATAATTCTAACTAAAATGTTGCCAACCCAAACACATTTCCAAGCCCCACCATTGGTCCCCAGACCACACTGTGGTCATGCACAATAGAGCAGAAGACTTTTTCCATTTGTAAATTAAACTGTTTCCTGCTATTGAGTTGTGATCAATGTATTTTCAATACCAATGTGTTCCTTGTTGCAAATACCAATGAAGCAGAGTGAAGTGATATACAGAGACAAGAGTCCTAATATATTTCCCACAAACCATATTTAAGTGACTTATTCATGTGCATTTACTCTTCCTGCACTCTTCATCTGTTAACAGGCTGTATATTTTAGGCTTAGAGCTCACGGTGATACTTTCAACCATGGTGATGTCTCATTATGAGTAATAGGTCTCTAAAGCGTGCTTGTTTGGCTTATTTGGGGCCATTGGAGAGCAATAAAGTGTCTGAGGATTTTCAGAGTCCTTATAGACTTTCCCCAGGTGTGCTGTGCTGCTCATAAAGTACGACTTGTCTCACAAGGTAGATTGAAGGTTAAACGTGCCTAGTGAACATTTCCCCTCTAAATACCAGCTAATATACGGTACAGTACGCACTTTCTTATTTCTTTGTCGTGGGATTTCTGTGCAAGCAGTACAATGAAATAGATTTTCGACTTCACATGTTCTTCGTGTTTTGTTTGGAACCAAAGTGGCAGTAACAGTAGGGCCACTCTGTAATTTATATTCTGTGACATCCATTTCCTTTGTTCCATGCTTTCCATTGAGGGAAGGCTCCCATGTATTTTCTCAGTTTTTAGTTATTCAGAGTTTACTTTTATCACTGTACTCGAGGCGGGCTAACCTTGTGTTTATTTATGAGGAACTCAGGCTTCACCCTGAACTTTCATTCACCACATAAAAGCGCTCCACTTGCTACTAATTTACCTTTAGGGACTTGGAAATTATCTGTCTATGCTGTCAGAATCTCTTCTTTTGTGGCAACGACTAATCTTCATCAAAGTGTTTCCCCAGGGTTTAATGAATGCCTGGTAAAAAGATAGGTTAATGTTTTTCATATAAACGAAAATACAGAGGCTGAGCGTTCTTATTATTGAGCTTAAAACATGGTTTATTGTTTAAATGTTCCTGTGTTAGTTGTTAGTTGAGCTGACATGAAAACACCACCTGTAAACACAAAAAAATCTTTAAAACGAATTTACATAAAGGATAACAGCTATAAAATATGTAAACATGCATGTTTTTGCAATTTTATACTATACATACTTATATAGAGAGAGCTTTCTGACAGCAAACTCTGCAGCAAACTCATGTCCCACTTGTATTGAGACGGAGACTGGAGCGTAGGGGGTTTGTGGGGTTTTTTTTCCCTTGACTTAATAGGTGACCACTTCACCTGGTAATGCCTGAATAAATATATAACAATTGTTATTTTTGTCCAAAGTTATCCTTAGTTCAGATTTCTCATCTTGGAGGAGGGTTTTTGGAGTGTTGAGACCTGTGTCGAAAAAAAAAAAAAAAGGAACTCGATCCCCTCGTGTGTGACATTGTATAAACACTGTAGTAGCTCTGCTCAAACAACTTTGCAGTATATGCATATGAAAATATTGCAACTGTGTCACTGGGGTGTTAGCATTTTGTTTCATCCGTGCCATTTGATTCGTTGTCACACCGTTCCTGCTCCTTTCCCACTGTTTATATGTTCTTTGTCAGAATAAGTAAACTCACTCTGCTGAGATGTTCACCTTAAGGTAACAGCAGGAGGAACCGATCAGCACATTCGAACATGTGAAACTTTCCAACCACCACAGCAGGCCTCCAGTGAGATGCACATTAGTCGTCATTCTTAATCTCAAAGATGGAATTGGCAGCATTTGTTAGCGTTGGGTCTGTTTTGCTGTGTGTGTGTGAGGAGCCGAAGCTGGAGCCCTGCTGGCAGTCAAAGATAGTGCAGCTCTTTCTTTGCTCTCGACCCCACATGAAGATTCCCATCAAGATAATCCTTAATAGAGAATGGCTTCACATTTAATCTTAGCTCTCTTCTCCAATTTCCTACTTGATATGGTTTTTGGCCAGGGTGGGTTTGGTGCCGATGTCAGTTGGACACTTTCACTGCGTCTCTTTTGTTGAGTGTCCACTTGGCACATGGGCCAGGTTCTAAGCTTTTAGAGTCACAGCAAGCATTATTGCTTATTATTCAGGTGTATGATAACATGTTTGCCCAAAGTCTGGCCTGGGGCCCAGTCATGACACTGGGATGTGTGGCCAACAAGTTCTGATACTTTTATGGCCAACCACTATAGTAAGAAAGATATTTAAGACTTTTTGACAGTTATTCTCTGAATGTGTTTTAAATAATGGCCTGATAAATGTTGTCTGATTATAATTATTTTTAAATAATGTTGTTTGCTAACCTATAGCCTTATTTGGTATTTCCTTTTTTGGTGATTTGTACGTGTTAATATTTTTTTCATTTGAAATTAGTTATCTGTGAGGTATTTTTAATGTTATGAAAGAGACCTGATGCACATGTGCTGTGTTTATTGCAGCTCTGATTTAAAACATACCTTGCGGAAAAATCTGTCTTCAGTTCAGTCAGTGATGCATAAGCAGCCTTGAATAATGATATTGTGCAATTTTAAAATAAGCACATTGCAAAATTACATTTCAATCTAATTTTTTACATCTGCTTATTGAGCAACAGACAAATTCACTAACCTAATTGTGGTGTGTACGCCGCTGCTATTAGAAATAGTCACTTGAGAGTCCCTAAGCATCCTCTGGCAAATTAAGTTATCTGTTACCTGTTGGGTGTGCAATATATTCCGTGCACTGACGGTGAAACATAAGCTTGTGGATTCACCTGTGGGTCGTCGGTGAGAAAAGGGAGGAGGGGGTTGGATTTTCAGCTCGTCCCTGCGCACATATCATTACTACAGTGTGTTTAAATCACAGCTCTCATCTATTTCTGTCAGCTCCTTGTTGACTGCTGCTGTACAGAGGTGGCTCAGTGTTGACCTGCTTTCAGCGAGGCCCGTGAACTCAGGAGTTGATCTGGAAAAAAAAATCAATGAGTTATCAGTCGGTATATTTTCATTGGACAGAATATGACGTGCTGCAAAAACAAACAATTTTTGATTGTGATGTTTTGGTCACTGCTCGGACGCATTTATGTTGCTCGTCGTCACATTAGTTATTAGTGATTGGACGTAGCAGCAGTGTGTATGTGAGTATATATATATATATATATATGTGTGTGTGTGTGTGTGTGGTGTGTGTGTGTGTGTGTATATAGACCCCACTGGTTACACAGTACGCTATTCTTTTTAGCCACGGGTGTTCTTTTTCTCTCAGCACCTCTTTACCATAGCAAATGTACGGTTTCCTCTTCCTGGGAAATAATTTTTCAGCTTTCAGTTGGTTTTCCAGCCTTAATTTTATTATGGGAAATTTAATTTTTTGTGGTCTTTCCCCTTCAAAACCATTCATTACGCTGAGTGGGTATTCTGAGGTAAAAGCAAAAGTTGTATGGGCCTCAACACCGGCTCAAATAAATCATCAGTTTGAACTCATCAGTAGCAGAATGGCCTTGTTGAGCAGCTTCACACAGTTGAAATAATAACCTGGAGCAGACAGAAGGCAGTCATTACCTTGCACACAGACACAGTGTGTTTGTGATGATGGAGGACTTCCACTGGAGTGCTGTTAGAGACCAGGGAACCAGAAGGCTGTTAAAGCCCCGGCCTCACTCACTGTTACCTGAGCAAAAATACAAAACAGGGCATTTTGGAAAATGCAGAAAAAAATGTCCTTCTTGGTGATGCAGATCGTCAGCTGCGATTTTTTTTAATTACTATGTTTTAGCATTTAGTTTTGAGAATTCTTTTCACAGGAAAAATTTAATATCAGTAATATTTAACTCATATTTTTGCTAATGTTCAAATCTCAGATTTCTGTATTTTCTCTTTTTTTTAATATTAATTGGAGTTTGAAATATATCCACTTTTATTTACCACCTCACCATTTTGCCATTTTAGTTCATTTTACTGTTTTTTTCCCCTGTATTTGTTTTGTTTTTTTTTATTTTATGTTTTGTCATTATTGTATTTTATCTCAGCCTCCCTTTTTTTACATTTTACAGTAAAACTCATCTCTTTCCTGTTTGTTCATCGCCGGTTTCTAAAATTCTTACCTTTTCCCCCCTTTTTTACACGTCTTGTCTATTTTGTCTTCACTCCAGACTCACCATCCGCAGCTGCATTTTCTATTATCTAGTCGTCCTTTTTGCCCTGTTTTTCATTTTGACCTTTTAACTTTTTGTCCTTTTTCCCTTTTGCCAACTTTTTTTTATTACACCTCAGCATCCCCTACTCCATTTTCTGCAGTAAATGCTCTTTTCTACTCGTCCTGAGTCTCCACTGATAGGATCTGAAGAGGACTCTATTGTTTAAAGCTGTGAGTGAATGACATATGGGGAGCTGGTGTGAGGCTCAACTCCCGCGTGCCTCCTCCAGACCTAAAGCCTTCCTGTGAGAGAGAGAGAGAGAGAGAGAGAGCAAAGAGGAAACTTTTCTGCATTTTCTAACAGCAGCAGCCTCCCTCTCTTTCTCCCTCTCCCTGCCTCATTCACTGCCCCTCTCTCGCCCTCCCTCCCTCTCTCCGGTTGCTCTCTCACTCTCTCTCTCTCTCTTTTTTTTCCCTCTTCCTCAGACACTCACCAGTCACTGCCTGAAGCAGTAATCGGACAACTCTCTTTCTCACTAGGACTGTGTCTCCTGAGATAACGCACAGGGCTCCATGGCTTCCACCACCTAAAATGAAAAAGAAAAAGTAGACTTGTAGTTTTTCCACTTTTCCTCCGCTGCACACTCTGCCGTCCCGTACAGAGCTGCTTTTAACAGAGACTTTCTGCTGTCCCTTGTGCCGGACTGAAGAATTTGTATGAAGATTATTTTTAAAAAGACAAGCAGTCAGACGGGATAAACACACTGGGACTCAACCATTATTGTAGTGAGTATTTCTCAAAATGTGAATTTTTGGTTTTATCTGTGTGTAACATGTTCCCATTTGTGGTTGTCTTTGTGTGTAAATGTGTTTTTGGAGTGTGTCAGTCAGTGTTTTGTGTGTGTAGAAATATATTTAATCATGTAGTGGCGCGTCAGATTTTAATACATTTCACAGAATATTTATGTTAAAAATGTAATTACCACACGTAACATGTCATTAATGTCAGTCATTTACAAAACCTTCCTATTATAACAAAAACTGGTAAAAACTAAACAGGACTCATTCAGAAATAATAACAGCTAAATATGAAGGTTTTAAATCTGGAGATGACAAATATAATTTTAAAAAATCCACTTGCAAAAAATATAAATGTTGGTGAAATTTTAATCTAACCCACATTAGATAAGCAACAGTAATAATGTGTAAATGCTGGAGCTGCTGTAGATTAGATTACAAATGATGTTAATGTGAAACAGTATTTTGTTTTATGGTCTTTATAAAAAAAATACTTTGAATAAATTTAAAACAATTTCAATAACAAAAACCTTATCTTCATATGTTTTGAAAAATATTTATTAAACAAAAATTTTATTTCTAAATATATTTTATTTTTAATTATACGATAAAAAACAGTCCTCTCTTCTCCGTCTTTATACGGTTTATGTTTTCGATCAGACAAGACAAACACACTGGTCCCATCAGGAGTCTCTCTGTTTTTCGACTGGCAGAACAAACAAACAACAAGAAAAAACCCGAAGACACAGTTGAAGCAGTTGACATTTAATGCCATCTGCTCCGGCCAGGAATGCTGCGAGGAGACCTGAGAGGCTCCCAGCGTCTGACCAAGACAACAGGCCTCGGCCGGCGGCCGTGAGAGACAGCGGCTCCGCTCGGTGCTGCCTCTTCCACTCGTAGTGAATCTCGCTGTAATGACACGGCTTCTGTAATTGAAGGATGTTCTGGTCAAATTGTCGTGTGCTTGATAACAGACTCGGATCACGAGTCGGGGAGTTATTGTACGGCGCGTGTGTACGTCCACCTCTGAAATTTAGATGTTTTCTTCATCCCTTTTTATCCTTTTCACCTTGTAATTTTGTGTTATTTTTAAAGGCTTTTCTCCTCCGGCTGTTTATAGAGGGCTGTGTTTGTAGATGAAAGAGAGGAAGCGGAGAGGTTAGGGGAGAATACGCCGTGCAGCCTGCGTCGGAGTGGCCTGTGCTCTCTCCCTGTAGATAAACATGACAGTGTGCTTGTGTTTGTGTGTGTGTCTGCCTGCTGCAGCCATTCACTCACTCACACAATAACCTTATTTATTCAATTAACAGATAATGAGGCAGCTGATTTGAACCTATTTACACTGGGTATTTACTTTGCACACAGAGGTAGAGAGGCAGAGATCAGGGTCTTTCTGTCTGTGTGGCTGCCGAACGCCGTGCATGTGTAGCAGTGGGTGAGCGAACGAGTGGTCAGCGGTGACGGTGGCATTGTTTGCCCAAGGATTGATGACTCAATCATGGAGTTCACGCCGGAACCTTCTCCTCATTCGCTCAGGGAGGAGTTAATTGGTCCTTAAAAAAAAAAATAAAAACGGGTGACCTCGTGTGAGCCCAGTAGTGAGCAGGGGTTGTTTACTAAATACGGAGGGGGTGATATTTTGTTAACACACCACTGTTTGGATGGGAAAAGTGCAGCTGAAAGAGCAGGAAATTAGTTTGAAAGCTTAGTTGCTGATCGCCATTACAGGTCATCAGTCACTAATACCCCCCTCACATGTTTGTTTGTAAATGGCAGCATGTTTACGTAGAGCAGGATGATGAGGAAGCTGTGGAGCTGTGTTCAACACACATTTGTGTTTATACAGGGGCTGAATTAAATTGACATGTTCAATTCAATCATTTATTAGAAAAAATACTCATGTCAAATTCAGCCGATATTTTTGCACAGATATATCATATTTTCTGACATCTCTGACCTCTGTGTGAAAAACACTTAGTCTCTATTGTTCCAGTGATGGAGACCTGAGATTTGACATCCCGCGGTGGTCTCGGTGGTGGGCAGCTCACGATAAAGTGTGCACCTAAATCTTGTTTGATGGCCCCTGAAAAGGCCAGCAAGCCTTATGGAAATAATTTGGAAGTTTGAAGAGCGTGGTATTAAAAGATTTAATGTAACGAGAGAGTGAATTGCCTGAGCAATGAGTCAAATCGAAGCTACATTTAAAAAAAAGTGAAACAACAGAGACAAACAAGACATGTGTGAGGAATTATAGGTTTTAATTATACACACATTTATGGGATTTATAAATGTTTTGAAGAAAAATAGTTTCTTCAGTGCAGACAAACATTCATTCACCAGAATTATTATTAAAAAATGTGTTTTTCATTTAAAATAATTCACATTGGTGCTAATGTGATGTTTCATTATTATAACCCTTGATTTCCCAAATTAATTACATAAATAACATCAGCGTGAAATTCCTAATGTCCAATCATTTTATTTGAAATGAGCAGCAGCTGCCTTATCTGAAATACTTCACATGACAGGGATGGAAAAAAAACACCAGGCTGTTTAATAATACATTAGTTGGCAGCCATTACTTTGTTAATATATATTTCTTTCCAACCACATACATATAGGACATAAATGTAGCAATTTTCTTTTTTTTTTACTAAAACTGTGCCTAATTCCACTCACATCTGTGTCCAATTGTTTGTCTGCATCTACATTCTTCTGCCAGTGGATTTGTTTTTCCTGGGCCACCATGTGGATTCAGCTGACCAGCTTAAGTCAAGGATTAGTTGTTTTAAAAAGTTAGATTTTGATTAAAGCATTGTCTTTTTCTTTTGTTTTTTTGTTAGAAGATGTAACTGACAACACATGCCTGACACAGTCTGTGAAATATTTGTGTTGAAGTGAATGATTAACTAGTCAAAATGATGCAGGAGAGTTTAATTCTATGCAATTTATTTATTTATATTAAAAATATATATTTTTTATATATATATAATGTACATGCCCACCTCTGGAGTATTAACGTGTAGGAGGAGTAAACCCATTCTGCCTGGTCACCACTGATGATCCAGACTTAAAGCTCCACCGACTGTGTTTACTTTTGCAAACAAAGGTCTTAAACCAGGAAAAGCAGGAAACAAAAGGGCCTGAAAACAAAAATGAGTGAAGCGTGTTGTGACACTTCTTGGCCTTCTTTTTCCCCCTCCTCATGATGACATTTTCAGCGCTTCATCTAACCTCGCAGCTTTTGTTCTTCTTTAGCTTCAAAGAGCTGGAAGTTCAGGTTGAACTAAGACCCAGATCAAAGATGCTGAAACTTTTTTTTTCTCTCTTTTCCTTAAATGATAAATATTTAGCCAGGCAGAAGAAAGACTTGTTTTTCCTTTTATCCCCCCGCCCCTTCTCCTCTTCTAAATACCCCTCCCTCACCCCCCCTTTTCCCTTCTTTCTCTTCACCTGGTTGTTTTCACCTGCTGGTCATGACTGAAACACCGGCATGGCTACTACACACACACACACACATACACACACACAACATAACCTCCCCACGACTGTGATGGCTGTTAATGTGCTTTGCTGTGTTTTTCATCTGCTTTTCCTTCACTTTCTTTTTTTTCCTTAGTACAAATATAATCACATTTCTTCGACTCTTTATATTTCCATTTTTTTCAAAGTGCCAGGAGGAGGCGCTGCTGTTGTCTATGGCTTGTGAAGTAAAATGTGATGGTTGTATATATGTTTGTTTGTTCTTTTCACTGGTTGTACCAGGAGCATTAGAAGAAAAGCTGGGCTGGTATTCATGAAGGCTTTGCACTGGTGTGAAAAGCAAAGTCAGTAGACCATTCATGGTGCTCAGGTTACACTGACTCGTGTAAACAACTAGCTTATTTATTTTTATTTTAAAAAATACGATAATTTCAGGATTTTATTGTGTGGTTCATTTTTATTGGCGGTTCTGACCTTTTTTTGGACCCTTGTTTGTTCCCCATGGAGAGCTGCAGGCAGGTCAGATATACTGTAGCGTTATAGTGCCGTAAAGAATACGGCTTTGCTTGATGTTTGTAGAGAGAGACGAGCACAGAGGGTCCACGGAGTGGACAGCAAAATGTAACTGTCAGCTAGAGGAGAGTAATAGAGGCATTCGTAGCGTCATAGGAAACATATGTGGCTCCATATGCTCTCTGTGTTCTTGTTTCCAGTCTCCTTCATTGTCTGAGATGCACCACTGATCTGGGGGCCTCTAAAGTGCCCTGTGTGAGTGTGTGTGTGAGTGTGTGTTTTTGCCCCACTGATGTGGGGGCCTCTGATGTGCCCCGTGCATGAGTGTGTACTCATGCAGACACAGAGAGCGTGAGTTATGTTTTTCACTCTCTGCTGCATGAAAAAAAAGTCATAAGCAGGAATTTTCATGTTGCCACAGGAAAAGGACAGATTTACACAATGGCTGTGTGAAAGTGTGTATAAATGTCTGTGTCCACCGTGGATAGAATCTGTGGATAGAGTGTGTGTGGATTTTGTGTGTGTGTGTGTGTGAGTTTTGTGGCCCCAGGCTGAGGCAGGCCCACGAAAAGAGAAAAAAAAGGCAGCCCTGACGGTCTTTAGGAGCTGTCAGTCTGAAGGGAACGGGGAGTGCTGATAAATTTCAGATAGTGTCAAATGCAGATGAAAGATCTGCTGAGGATGCTGGGGGTGTCACGCCTGACTTGTCGCTCTTCAACAAGTCCCATCTTCCTCCCCGCAGTAGCAGCAGCAGCAGCAGCAGCAGTAGTGGGCAGTTCTCTCCCACCCTCTGCTGCCCCCTCACACTGCTATCCTCCAACCCCCTCACCCCTCTACCTATACCTTCACCCCCTCAACCTCCTCCACCTCCACCCACCCCTTCCTGCTTACCTTGGCTAAGCAGCTTTGCATGTTGATTGGGGGAGGGCTAATCCAGTTTGCAGCTGTCGTAGACCAATGATGAATCACCTTTCCGTCATTTGGCCGTGCTCCTCTTGCTCGGGGAGGAGGGAGGACCTGGCGGAGGAAACAACAGTGGAACAGGGTTGCGGCTTGCACTCGCGCACACACACACACATGTACACACACACGGGGAGACAATGCGCGCCTCTGTTCCCTCTGCCGGTCTCCCCTTCTTCCCATTCTGCTGCAGAATAACAATAATGTTTTCTCAGACAAGCCTTTTTGTGTCATGGATGGCTCTGGACTGTGACTTTGAGCTGCAGTAACAAGGAGTGACATTGTCTGTGCTGGGGGCAGGTGGAGGCAGCGTGAGGAGGAAGAGAGTGGGGTTTGGGAGGACTCAGAGCCACCTAGGTCCAGGTAAGAGCACGGTTGACTCAGTGCCAGCTGCATCAGAACTACTTTGACTCTCTGTCAACTTCTGTCGGTGCAGTGTGTGTTTGCTGCTTAGAGGTGACAACGTCAGCTAATGTCAAAAAGTGTTTTTTGTTTTAAAGTTTAAGAAATAGAAATAAGTTTGTTCCATCCTGCAGCTCTGCAGGTCTGTTGGCTGTGATATTTTAGGAGAAATGTAAATTGATAAACCTTTGGGAATTTGTAATGCAGCGTCTATTATTGGAGCATGTGTGAAGATGATTGAATTACCGACTTTTATCCTGTTTGACTTAGGGAAAAAAAAATATATATATATATATACTTGTTAAATCCAAATAAATTAAACTACAGGACACAGCTGCTTCTGGCAAACTCTGTTGTAAAGTATCATAATATCACAACAACGTAATCTTAAATGCTGTCAGCGTCTATCATAATTTCATCTTTTTAGCTCGTAATTCCGCTCCTTTTTTGCCATCTGATAGCACATGGGATATTCACATTCACTCGAGTCTCACTTATCTTTGTGGCCTTGTGTAAAAGGCCAATGTTTACCGATAGCAGAGATACAGGGAACCTCTGGAATATAATTGGAAATGGCAGCGTAATGTACAAAAACGTTTTGTCCTAATTTCATTAACTCGCCGTTTGCAAAAGGAGGAACGGTGGCAGAGACAAATGGAGTCTGGAGTTTGTGTGTCTGTCTCTCAGTCGTTCCTGTTGCCTTCTCCCTCCACTGCGTCGTTGTCTGCTGATCTGATCTCTCTCTCTCTCTTTTTTTTTATCCCAGCACACGAGTGAGCAGATAGAATAATGTTTTCAGTGGCGTGGTCCTTTTTGTGTAAACACAGCAACAATTAAGGAGCTTGCCAGAGCAAACACATGCCTCATGAGCTTCTCATCTGCCCCATCACTGAGGCATGGGCTCTTATAATCAAGCAGAGTGCAGCCACTTTTAACGCAGGCACATTAAGCGTCGCCTCAGAGCAGCAGAAACATCTGTTAACAGTCTGGGATACCACACAACACCATATACACTTTAGGCCATTTTTACTCCCAAACTCACCAGAGTAAACCGATAGTAAACTCTGTGTGTGTGTGTGTTTGTGTGTGTGTGTAGAAGAGACAGTGACTTGTTTTACTCTTGTCAAAATGTTTATTTCATAGTGTGTAAATGCCTCCATTTTATTTCTGCATCTGTGTGTTTTCCACGTCACTAAGTTGTAATCTCCCGTTCAGAAGGCCTCGGTGTAAACTGCTGATTTCTATTTGTATTCATGTTGCACTTTTAACATGATGCATTTGCAGCGTCTCTCTCTCGCTCTTTCTCTCTCTCTGTGCCTTTATTTATTCAAATCTGTGCACAGGCGTGTTATGCACATTGTGTGCAGAGAGTTGCGTATCAGAGCAGAGTGTCTTCCCTGAAACCGGAGCGATATGTGTAATTTGATTTGCTTTGTGTTTGTGTGTGTGTGTGTGTGTCTTGTCAGGTACAAGGAAATGCAGGATCTAGCCAGTCCTCACAGCCGAGTAAGTGGAAGCAGTGAATCTCCTAATGGTCCCAACCTCGACAATTCACACATCAATAACAATTCCATGACACCCAATGGCACTGAAGGTATGTGTGAGAGCTGGGAGGCTTTTCAATCCTCACTGCTATTGTACCGTGTATTTAAAAAAAAAAAACAAGCTGATGGAGGATAAACAATACTATTTTATAAAAGTATAAAAATGTTTAGATTCTAAAACATAATTTAATGTATGTTATGCCTTTTTTTTCTTTAATTTTTCTAAGAATATAAACTGTTTACACTGAAACTTCATTCCTGTTGAATGAGCACCAGCTCCAGGTTTTCCAGTAACTACTAGCTGTTTACAAAGTAACCATGTAATTATTCAAAGCGTGTACATCGACAACGGGCATTTGCATGAGGTTTCTCTGGTCAACGCGCCAGTGATTTATTCAGGTGTTTCACCTCTGGATGAAGTCTTTGTTCAGTGAAGCAGCAAATCATCACAAGCTCTGAAAAAAAAAACATCCTGTGCCATCACATAGTTCTGGCCTTAGTCAGTGGCTAGTTTGTTTTTTCATATATAAAAGTGACCCAGGTCCTGTAGGCATGGTGCCGACTGTCATGTGAGTGAGCTCTTTGCCATTCTTTCTTCTTTTCCCATAGGTGATAACATCACAATGCTTACCACTGCAGACTGGTTGTTAGGTTCTAACTCACAGTCCGCTGCAGGTTTGTCTACTTTTGGAGACACAATGAAAGGACAATAGTTGGTGGTTTTTCATTTGGTTGTTGTTGTTTTGTTTTTGCTTCATTCACTTCAACTATTGTGCCTTTCATTCACAAACATTTTTTTTTTTTTTTTTTTTTTTTTTTTTTTTGCTGTTGTGAAAAAAAATTAGTTTTGTTTTTCAAGCATGGTTTGAAACAACTGGTTTTGATGTTGTTGAAAATAAATGTCCAGGTTGCAAAAATGTTCACATTGTTTGCATTCAAACGTTGTTTGATGCCACAGTGTTTTTTTATTGTGTGTTTAGTGACAGGGCTGCAACAGTGAATCAACTCTGAGTCTACTGTACTTATTTTATTGACTTTAAAATAAATACCAATAAGGTTTTGTGATTTTTGAAGTTTGCTCTTCCACATTATTAATCACGCCAATCAAAAAAAATCACTCATCTCTTCCATTGACAGTGACAATAATAGTCCGTTGCAGCCCTGCACTGTGAGTGTGTCCCGGGTCATGCATGCACCTCACAAATATTTGTTCTTCTGAAAGAGTCGTCACCTTGTGTTTCTGCACTGATTGAGCATGACCGTAAAAAGTCTCCTCCAACAAACAAGAGAGGGTCCACGCGCCGTGGCTTCCCTTTGCCCACATTGTCAATTTGTATTGCCAAAAAAAAAAAAGAAAAGGAAGAAAAAGGAAAGAACACACCCTGCAGCTCGGCCTGTGAAGGGAGATAGATTGATTTCAAAGATTCCTGAGCTGTGAAATTGTCTTTACAGACAGGGTCAAACAGAGTTTGCTACACTCTTAAAAAGATTTGATACACCATACAGTTCCCTGACATTTCAAGTGAAGTCGTGTTTTCATCGCTGACTCTTCACACACACACACACACACACACACAGTGAAGAGATTTTAATTCAGGTAACACTGAAAAAGTCAAAGCAAAATGATCAGAATTTTTCTAAACAAAATTTAGATTTAATTTCTTTTATTATATCCCTTGTATTTATTTCTGTTTAATGAATATTCTTAAACCTCTGCTTTGGACTTTTATTTTGCAGTGAATTTTCTTTTTTGTCCTTTAAATATAATTTTGTTAACATGAGATCCTGAAAGGTTGATGTAAAAAAGAAAAAGAGCTGCAACAGTCACACGACTGATGATGTAATCACAACTAGTTTAATTGGGGAAGAGTTCATTTTAATAGTGAAATAAATTTATTTTTAGAAGAGTATTTGTTGTATTATATTTGTTTGGGGTCAAATGCCAAAGGAAAAAAAATCTCTATTTATTGTTTTGGTTTGAAAGTCAACTGAATGTTGCATCTCTGTTTTGTGGACACCTACTTGTTCAGATAAAACTGATCCACAAACTTTGGCTGTGGCGATAATTACGATGGAGGATACTGAAGTGTGATGGTGTGTTTTCTTTTTATGCAGTTAAAACCGAGCCAATGAGCAGCAGTGAAATCCCCACCTCAGTCGCAGATACTTCCCTGGATAGTTTCTCAGGATCAGGTGAGTACACACACATACACACATACACACAAACACACACACACAGCTGCTGATCTGATAGAGGTGAGCGATGAGCCCAGAGATTGGCTGATAAGTCAGGCCTCAGGAAGTGTTCCTGCAGCTAAGACGTCAATATAGTGTGTGTGTATGAAAACAGGAGACTCTATCTTTCCTTTGTCAGCACATATACGATATATGCTGTGCTGGCTTCTGTGTGTGTGTGTTATAACACGGCTGGTTCCCATGCCTGTGCAGACTGAATTATGGGCTGTAACGCAGCGAGCCTGTCTGTCCACTGGAGTGACACGGCGTCCCAGTGGCCCTGGCTCTCCACGGGCTGTTACCCTATCACCCTGTTAGAACCAGGAGTTTGACACCCTCCTCTCAGCACAGGAACATCACTCACACACACGTACGCACGCACACACGCACAAACTTGTGCTTTCACATCAAACAAACCCAAATCTCTGGGTGTAATAATGATTTTAGGAATATTAAAATAAATAACCATTATTTTTTAGCTTATTTTCCCCCACCATCATTGGTGTCTAATATCACCACAGTAACTTTATCATTATTATTAATAATAACAGGAGTTTTCAACAGTCCCTGGTTTTGTCTTGCAGCTAATTTTCCTGTTTTTTTTCCTCCACTGTTTAACCAAGTACTCGATACTTTCACGCTAGCAGCGCATAAATCACTGCTGCGACTTTTGACTTTGACAGTAATAATGAAACTTAGTAATATTACACCTCTGATTCTGGGTCGGGGGGTAAGGTGGGGGGAGGGATGTGTCGACCAAAGCTGTGTTCCGTGGAGCAGGTTCTGTCCAGTGGCAGGTGCTGCTGATGTGGGAAAAGTGTTCAATATTAACAGTCTGTGTGATGGAGGTTACAGCGTACAGTTACATCAACTGTTCACACACACACACACGCACACACACATATATACAAAACCAAATCCAATATTTTACAGTTAGAGCAGCTGCTCCAAAGGTCGACCACTTGTTTGCAGTTATTTCGTTTCGTGTTTGAATTTTGAATTTTATTCGAGGCATTTTAAATGATTTTGAATATATTTGATGTTCTTAGATCTGAAATATTTTTAATTGAAATGTAGTACATTTATAAGGAGTGGACCTGGGTTTAAATAGTAAAAACTAATACTTCAATTAATTATTATTTATTTATTAGGCTTAATATTTAGCAATGTATCACAAAAAATTATAAATTATTTTTTCCTAAATGCAAATATTTAATGGAAAATGAATTTTATTCTTTAATTTCCATATGTAATTTAATAACAACATTCAAAACTGTATTAAATCATCTCCAAACAGCAAACTCTGACAGTGTCAGTTAAATAATATATAATTATATAGTTTAAAAAGATGTTTTTAAATAGTATTGTAACCTTCAATTTACAAACATCTAAATTGGTAGGTTAGCTTCTATGTGGTTTTAATTTCTCGTACCTAATTTATAATTATTAATTTAAATATAAAAAATTATTGCATAAGCATTAAGCTAATGGATACAGGTTGTTTAAATATGTTTAATTTAAATTTCTATCCATTCATTGTCTGATTGATTCAGCAGTCGAAAATGACAATTTTTGTTTCACAGTGAGAATCTTGGGTGAATTTATAAAAACAAAAACTGATGAAACTAAATGTCCTAAAATGCCACCGTGGCGTTTTGAAGGGTCATCCACAGTTAGATGTCAGGCAGGGCTGTGGCAGGAATGAAGCAAATGCCTTTGACAAAAGCCCAGAATGTTTGTTCAAGGACTTGTTCTACACGTTCACAACAAGGTATTTGTGGCTGAACCTTTACAAGTTAACAGCAGCGTGAAAACCACCGCAGTCGGGCTCCTAATGAGGGAGTGATTATGCAATAGCACTCATTACCTGTAATCAGTGTTGTCGCTTCCAATGTGCCTGCGGCCTGACGAGCCCTGAGGGCAACAGAAGCCTCCAGCTGTGTGTGTGTGACTCAGACTCTACTGTGTGTGTGTATGTGTGTGTTTACACCAGCCGTCACCATAGCAGCGCTGAACTATCTCAGAGATAATGCCGGTCAGCAAAGGAAAAAACAAAAGAAACACTGGTTTCTTACCTGATTATTTTACATTCATTACCGCTCCTCCACGTTCAACCATAAATAAGGTTACGGAAATAAATAAAGTAGCGCGGCGTAATTGCCGTTTCCCCAGAATCCTAGCGTTCTGTTGGCGAAGGATGATGTTGACCTTCTTTCTTCATGTTTAAATATGCGCTCTTCTCTCTTTTCTGTGACTCTCCTCAGCTATTGGAACCAGTGGCTACAGCCCAAGACAAACTCACCAGTTCTCTCCGCAGATTTATCCTTCCAAGTAAGTCTGCTTGATGTTTTGTGTGTGTGTGTGTGTGTGTGTGTGTGTTTGTGTGTGTGGGCTTAAATAATAAGCAGCATCCAACTTCATTTTAGGGTCTTTAATGAGATCCTGCTGCCAGATCAGGGTGGGATGTTCTGGACTCACTCTTTGTGTACTTTGTTGTAATTATTATCTTCCAGTAACTTTCATTTTGCTATATTTTTTAACGTACACACACATACTACGCAATCACTACAATATATGTCCTCTCAGTTGAGAATGAGAATTTTCTGTTGTCATTCAGTGTTTGTTTTTTTCTCACTTTCTGACTTTTTGCCTTTTGTTTCGTTGCCTAAAATAGCAGAACGTATCCACATATTCTTCCCACCCCTTCATCCCAAAATATGGCTGCGTATGGGCAGACGCAGTACACCACAGGAATGCAGCAGGCCGCAGCTTATGCTAGCTACCCCCAGCCTGGCCAGCCCTACGGCATCCCAGCTTATGGTAAGATTCCTCCGACACAACTAATAGCCTTGGTGCCTGCTAACAGTGTCAGACCTCTGTAAACCCAGTGTGTGCACGGAGACAGAATTTTCCTTCTGTAAATTCTGGACGGAGACCTCGCTTATGACAGTCCACACAATTCCCACTGCCCCTGCAGAAAAGCGGGACTGGGAGAGAGAGGGAGAGATGCTGACTTTTTGTTTAGTGCCTGCATGTTCTCCTCCACGGCAGTAAAACGGAATTTGCTTGTCAAGCTGTTCAGATAGTAGAGTGAAAGATTAGCGATATAAATCTCCAAAACAAAAGCGAGTTTCATCTGGCACCGCAGAGAGACAACGGACAGCATCGGTCTGCTCACTGCAGGCTTTATTTGTCCAATGTTTTTGCAGGATTTTGACCCAAAAAAGACTCCAATAAGTGCAGGAATTTACCCTGTTTATTTGAGTGGAGCCCCTGCAGCCCACTGTTGCACAGACACCGAGTTGTGACTGATTGAGTGTAAGCAGTGAGGAGTTCAGCTCAGAGAAACAAGCAGTGATGTTTTAAATATTTGTATCTGATGATAATTAAAACCCTGCGTCAGTTCGTGAGCATCCGTCTGCTGTGGTTCCGTTTTCTCCAGTGCACTTTACAACTTTGTGTTGGCTGTAGTCCGTGCATCCAACCGATCTGGTGTCACTAACTGATTTAGGTCCATTGTGGGCAGGCATAAAGACAGAGGGGGGTCTGAGTCAGTCCCAGTCCCCTGGACAAACCGGCTTCCTCAGCTACGGCTCTGGATTCACCACGCCACAGACGGGGCAGGCGCCCTACAGCTACCAGATGCAAGGTGAGGAAGTTTTTTTTTTTGTTTCTGTGAAACAATCTGGGCATCTGCTGATTAACAAGGAAAATATCAGAGAGATCAGTTTTGTAGTTCTGTGGATTTTGCTGAGTATAAAAATTAGCTCAAATAAACACCTTTGTGCTGATGTCTTTTAATTGTGATGTAATACGTTTTCATCACTTTATGCTTCATAGGTAAGCTACACTATATGTATTTATGTTTTTGCATTTTGTCCATTTAACCTCAGTCCCCTAAACACATGTGCCTCATTGGCCACAATTCAAATCTGAATGTGTCGGTCAAAGGACAAAGGTCGTCATCTGCCAACACCTAGTATTTTAAATGCAGCATATTTACTTGCTTATCTTTTAAAATATAAAAATTTAACTTGATGATGGGTGAAAAGTCAGTGACAGTGACTCTGTCACTGATATAACAGACTCCAGAGCCAAACTGATTCACAACATGGGCCTCACTCTCACCCCAGGAGACGGTTGCATCTCAAAAGTTATGCTACGTGCAGCCACAGCGAGTGCCTGCTTTGTCTCTCTTCCTAGAGGAATCAATGCTGATGGAAAAAAAAACCTCATAGACACCACAGACACCAGCCATGCCCTCCACCACCCCCGCCTCCCCAGTCTTTGTTTTTTCTCTCCCTGTGATCATATTTGTATTTGTTTAAGAGCTGAGACCATTCAGATTTATGGCCTCAAAACCGATAAAAATGAGTTGTAGCGTATGCACTCCTCCTCCTCCTCCACCTCCACTCCTTTCCCTCCAACTTTCAGCCCCCTTTAGTGCGGCTCAGGCCTTCTGCCATGGAGCATTTCTATTTTTCTCTTTGCATCGGTTCAGATACTGTAAACTCCCTGACGGCGACAGGAACAGTGAGTCATCTGTGAGCACAGTCTCCGTGTTCGTCCCAGTAAAATATCCGGCGTGTGACGGTCCAAACGTCTCCACATGTTGCCCAAAAATCCTCACAATAAATAAGGCCAGCTCAGCAGCAGATGTGGCACGAGGGAAGCCTGTTTGCCACGCCTCTTAACCAAACACAGCCGGCCACAAACAGAGGTTTGCACCGTAAGTCAGAGTCCATGTCACAGAGTGGGGCAGAGCTGGGGGAAGAGGAGATGAGGCGTACGCTGCAGAA
>NC_024309.1:4140850-4161429 GCF_000523025.1 Cynoglossus semilaevis | reverse complement strand
CGCTCTTCTGCCTTTAGTGGTTTAACTCACGATGACAGTATTATGTGGCCATTCATCTTTTAAGTATTATGCTCTTAGTCCGTCTCTCTCTCGGGCCGAGTCTATCTCTGGCTGTCTGTCTGTCTGCTATCTCTGACTATCGGATGCCCCACATAGCATTAAGTGCGTTTGTAATTGACAGCACCGTTAGATGACAGATTGACCACTGTTCTGGCCCTGGCCTCTGTGCCTGTGGCTGTGACTCTGGCCGCCTGCCACACCATCATCATTACTCTTTCTCACCTATTGATCTGCCCAGGCGACGTGCGTCAGGCCTGGGTGTCCCAACCAAAAAAAGTATTTTTCCACATCTGATACTCTCTCCCACCCTGTCTGCGTCGCTGCCACCAGCCTGTAGCCAGCTGTCATGGCAGCGGACAATTAGATTAATGTTTTTGCTCCGAGCTTTCATGTCCAATGCCATGGAGCTTTGTGTGGCAGCTAAAGTTGGGGCAGCAAACCCTGAAAAAGACACAGATACTTCTCGCTCTTCCTTGTTTTGTGGACACACAGGAACAGCCTCAAACTTCAGACGCATGTGTAGAAAGTATGAGACTGAGCTCACGGTGAGACTGAGCAGATGCTAATTAGGTGAATAATTGGATTCCAGCATTTTGCCCCAGTGGCAGCGAGAGCTGAAGAAGCCCAAACCTGGGTTGGCTTGCTTTTTGTTTTTTTTTAAAGGAGAGCCCCATCTGGACTTGATCGCCTATTCCCAAGTGGGGCATACAAACTTCTGCTACAAATATTGTGCACTGATGATAGACATAGCCCACGGCGAGGGGACTGATCAAGCAAAGCAAATGGACTTCCAATTGTGGAGCCAGAAGGCAGGAGGGAAGGAGGAGGAGAAGAGGGAGGGATGATGTCTGGTCCTGAGTGAGTGAACTAACTGGAGCAGGACAGGGGGGAGGGAGAGAAAACATGCCCCCTGGGGAACTCCCCCCCCACCCATACTATAACCTGCACCACCACCATTCCCCAACAGCACAGGCTCATTCTCACTCAGCTAGCGGGGGTCCCCTCAGCTTTTATGTGGCTTCTTGTCCTCCACTCAGCAAACCTCAGTCACCACCAGTGTGAGCTTTTATGACTGTGCGTTAGGCTAATTTGTTGTCCTTCACAGTATTACTGCTGCCTTTGTCTGTCTGTCCTGGTCCTGCTGGACTTTCACTTGAAGTTGAACCTTCGTCAGAGTTGTCAAAAGTTTGAAAACTCTCCCCGAAGGGATTGAAATCTGAAACAAAAACCAAAAAGAAAGTAAACAGTTCTTGTTGAAACCCATAGTCACTGTCTGTTGTGTGTTTGAGGCACCAATAGTTTGTGACTTCTGATTGTCACGAGTTGGATGCTTCTCAACCACAACTTCTGAGTTTACTGGCCGGGCAAAACACAGCATCACATCTTATTTTTTCTACCTCGTGTGACAACCTCCCCCTGACAGTCCAGTGTTTCTCCAATCCTCCCCCCTTGGTCTAAAGCCTGCTTCACGTTTGTCACGGTGTGGGAGGGCCCTCCTGATGGGGCCAATGGCCAGAGGATGAAAGGGACTCACTCTGTTTGTCTCCATGAACAAAAGTGTAATTACGCCCCCATTTAGGAACAGTAAATTTATCTCCCCCTCGGGTGTTCGCTGGAGTGATGCCGTCGTCTTTAGCTGCCCAAACATCACTGTTGCTACTTGGTGTTCTGTAGGTAGAGCAGGCAGGAAAAGTGTTGGTCAGCACAGAGCCTGCGGCGTAGGGAGACGTTCCTACTTATTTATATTTAACTTGTTCCATATTATTAAAGAAAAAGTGAAAATGCAAGTAGAGGGCAGCATTGCTGAAGGTCATCACGCCACCATAACCTTCTAGTGTTTCATTAAATATGACTGAAGGCATTCATGCTGTATGATGACTTACATAATTGTATGCATGTATGTCATTAAGTCCAACTAACCTGACATTATAACATGTCATGTTAAAAATGCTCTGTAGTCTGTAGTCTGTTACAAGAACAAAGTTGTTTTTTAAAAAAATGCTCCAGTCAACTTTCAAAACTAGTGAGAATAAAACTCTGGAACTTGCACAATAGTTGCACGACTTAATGTATATTTCTACTTATTATCTCTAATTATTAGGAAATAAAATCTTGATTGAGGATTTGTGATGGAAAATGTATTAAATTGTCCTGCTATGTAATGAGTTTATTTTTATCACTAATGGTACAGAGGATGTCTGCTTATCTTTTTTAAGGGCCCTCATTACAGAGCACTCTATTAGTATTAAGAATGTAGACACATCTAAAAGACATTAACTGACATTGACCCAAAGTCCTGATCAACAATTACAATCTAAATGTCTAGAATACAAAAAACAGTTATTTTATTCTCCATATTTTATAAATTATTTCTTTCTGACTAAACCTAAATATTTCCCCTGCTGTTTTCCAGCATTCCGAAGGGATAATTATAAAATATTGCAAGAATTTCAAAATAAAATCCCTTCCCTCAGTGATTTATGATTGAAGTTGAATTTTCAATTGTTAAAAAAGACAACAGTACAAATCTGCTTCTTATCTCCCTCCACGGCCTGACATGACGCTGCAGGTGGACAAAAGACATTGTGACCCCGAGGGCGGCCACTGTCTCGGCATCTGTAACTCTTCATCATGTCTATAATTAAGCCATTAGATGCTATCAACCGCCGCGAATGACTTAATTTCCCCAGAGGAGCAGTGTTTGAGGGAATATAAAGAGGGACATGCATATTCATTGAGCCTTTGGAAACAGGCTCTGTCTGTGTGCCTCACCCCTCAGTGTTCTCCTCCCATCATTCATCAGACCTGATCTAATCGCTGATAAGGGAGGAAGAGGAGAAAGATAAGGTCACTGTTGTCAGAAGTGGCCTCAGGCCTCCTTCTGTTCACCGCCTCAATTAGCTGTTTTACAAAAGAGCCCAATATTTTATTTTCAGGCACTTGTCCCAGATATACTGTTGTATAAAAGAGTCAATTTTTTCGTCCTCTGTCTTAAAGGTGGCACTTTCACAACAACGTCCGGACTGTACGCAGGAAACAACTCCCTCACAAACTCCAATGGCTTCAACAACACGCAACAGGTAGCCGTGGCCTCCGTCCTCCGTGTTCTGCTGCTCTGCTCTGATCTGATCTGGTATCGAGACGCAGACATCTCTGCACATACATCTGAATCGCAGACCTCTTTCCCCCTGCTGCTTGGAAAATCTATATGAAACATGCAAACTCAATATGTTACATTTCATCCGTGACACTTCCAAACATAAATCTCTCAAAAACGTCAAAGTGCTTCGTATGTAGGACCGTCTGCTCCACCTTCTGCCAGCGTGTATGCATTATGCCAGAGAGAGTTGGAGCATATGCAAAAAAAAAAGAGAGATCATTGTCCAGATGCAGGACAGAGCAGACATGTGTTTGCATTTATGTTTTGGAATCTGCACTGTAAAGTAGCAACACACTGGTGCAGGGCATATCTCACATTACTCTGCCAAATCGCCCACCTCTCCTCCTCCACTCTGCTACCCTCTCTCTAGCTTTGCTTCTGTCATTTTCAGCAGAACTTCTTTCATCCAGAAATGTCCTCACCTCTTGTTGTATTTGTTATTTCTGCTTGTTGTCCAGAAAACCAATGACCTGTGTCTTTTTTGCTGCAGGAATACCCAAGTTACCCCACCTTCGGTCAGGGCCAGTACGCTCAGTATTACAACAGCTCGCCGTACACGTCTCCCTACATGACGAGTAATAACACCAGCCCCAGCACACCCTCCACCACCACCACCTACACCCTTCAAGAGCCACCCGCTGCCATCACCAGCCAAGCCCTAACAGACAACTCAGCAGGTAGAAGTCAGGAATTCTTTCTTTCTTTCTTAACACTGTCTTGCTGCAAAAATGTTGTAAAAACAAATTACATACTTTTAATTGGATTCCCATTAAATGCAGTAAAAGGTGTCCTGGAGAAGGGCAATACTTTTTGTTAAATATTACTCGAAACTATTATATTATTATATTTCTATAAATTAAGAAAAATGTTTTTTTTTTTCATTTTTTTATAGTTTTTTGTTCTATTGAGGGGTTAACTGGTCTATACTCCTATTTATAGTGTCTCCTATGAAACCATGGTAGCAGCATATGGAAACACAGGGCCGTTCTCAGCCGACAGCTAACACTGAAAGCATATTCAGGCGGCAGACTGAACTGAGCAGATGCAGATTTTCCGATGATTTCTGGTGCCTTTAATGCATCATGTGGGAGTTGAGTGCTGCTTGTATCTTTACAAGTGCCTCCAACCATTTATACTACTGCTTTTGAAATTGTCATCCATCAACCCCCGTGTGCGTCAGACCTAAAACTAAACATCATTTCATGCACACTCATCCAATTTAAATAAAGTACATCCTTGCTTTTTCTACTGGACATGTGCTCCGTTACCTCTTCATTATTAAATCAATATGGAGAACAATAGGCTTTACAGTGTGTCCTGCAACTGATTTATGATATGTTTGCTACTTGCTTAATCCCTGAATAATGTGCCAGGAAGCTGTCTGTCCTACATCAAGACAAATGGTGGCTCAACATTTTTTTTTTTTTTTTTTTTTTTTTTTTTTTTGCTATAGAAAACAATAGCTCATCTTTTTTTCTTGCTCTCCTTCCTCCTTCCCTTCAGGAGAGTACAGTACCATCCACAGCCCATCAACCCCCATTAAAGATTCAGATTCAGATCGATTGCGCCGGGCCTCGGATGGAAAGTCACGTGGCCGGGGGAGAAGGAACAACAACCCATCACCGCCGCCCGACTCTGACCTTGAGGTAGGGTGAGAGCGCTGCCTCGGCGACAGACTGCCTCGCCCCGTCTGAGGCACACGGGACACTAATCTTCTTATTTTATGGCTGCCACGCCAGCGTTAACACTTGATGAGCATTAATAGTTGATTCCCTTAACAGTTTTTTCATTATTAATGCAGTGTGGAATTTGTGAGATTGCTAAACACACCGTATATAAAGTTCCCATTGAATTTTTTATAGAGCATGTGAATGAGGGAGTCACCTCTAAAGTGAAGAGCATAAATTTGGCTTTATTGGAAGATCGGATGCCAGCGGTGGCTAACAGCGTGGAACCACGACACCCAATGATGCTAAACTCCTTCAGTGGGGAACATATGTCAAAATAACCTTGTGGTTAATCAGAAGGCTCTTCATTAATATGATATGAATTTGAACAGGGTTAATAGCAGCCGTTATAGCACTGACATCATGGCATGTTAACATATCTAGTTAATTAGTTTGTCACTATTGATTACTGTAATGTAAAGGGCAAAAGGCGAGGGGGTTTTGGTGGCGGTGATGGGGGGGGGCAACCCAAGCAAATGGATCTGGGTCCCTGTGGCTCACAAATACATGCTCCTGGCCTATTGACCAGGAGGATCACCTTGCAGTCCTACAGAGTGCACCATTGATTTTGCCTCTTTTCTCTTTGTTTTTTTTTTTTTTTTTTTTTTTTTTTCTCCATGCAGAGAGTTTTCATCTGGGACTTGGATGAAACAATCATCATTTTCCATTCCTTGCTTACGGGTTCCTACGCCAACAGATATGGACGGGTGAGTGACATCAGACTGTGGCAGCAGCGGTTTACTTTATCAGCAAACCACATAAATATTAAAAGGGGGGAGGGCGTAACATAGAAGATGGTCGGGGTTTGGTGGAGGGCATTAACAGGAGGTTAGATTTCACTTTGCCCTGACAGCATGGAGCGGAACTGGGGGCACAGATAATTATTTCTTTTTTTAATAGTTCCAACAAGGCTGGGCAAATATTTGAGTGCCGGGTGCAGCTGTTGCTGATATGCACGGCTTTGTCTAGGCTCGGCTGGAGGGCCTCGCAACAGTTGCACTCGGGATGTCTATTGACACATCTTAAGTTTTCCTTTCTCCCCCAAAAATGCCATATTATTAGTTTAATGAAGTGCTGCTCCATTCATTGCTTTCAGACAAGAATGTCCTCCAGACACTGACTCTATTATTTCACAAGTGCTTTTGTTGAGAGCAGAGATTTTGTTTTTATACAACAATACTTGACGTCCATACTAGTTTTGTCAGGAAAACCTGTGTTACTTAAGCTGAATAACAGACGGCAGTCATTGAATGTAGTTTTCCCCATTGGTTTTTGGTAAATTACTCACAATTCTCCGAATGATTTTAGTCTTCTGCACCTACAGTAGAGTTGGTCTCCAGTTGAGTCCACAGAGGGATTTAAATCACCTTAGTCATGACTTTTGGAAGAGAGTTTGTCCCCAGTTTTAAAGACTGCCTGAGGTTGAAGCTGTGTTTCAAACTAACATTGAACAGGATCCAGTTCTGATGCTGACAGCTCGATTTTTTTTATGTAAAATGTTTTACATTAAAAGTTAATATTAAAATGTTAATAGGCTTTGAAAGGATGAAAACACAAATATATGATACATACATACATACAAACAATTAAACAGTTCTTTTTGGTGTTTATGCTGATGAAATGAAGATTGCTTCTCCAGGCCGTGCTGTTTGTTGTTCCATGTAAATTGCATTTCTATATTTAAACCGTCCAAACAAACATGTTTGGGAAAAGCATCGTAATCCCACTCTCATGGTTTTGTTGAGGTCCAGGATGTTTTAGAGCTTACTCAGATTTATGCGCAATTCTATGAAAAGACATCATTTCATCAGAAACCCAGGACTGTACATGATGAATGTAGTATCTCCAATCCCCAGTTGTTTTGACTGGGAAAGTGTCTGGTTTTGAGGCCGGAAAATGATATATTGCTCCTTGTGTGTCAGATTAGTGTCTCACAAAGCCTTTGTTCTGGTATAGTTGGGACATTTGATGGTGGCGGGGGGAGGAGGGGCTAGTGTTTTGTTTTGGGGGCAAAAAGTACTGCCCCACGACCCTCCACTGTTTATTTACTCTATTCCCAGTGCTGCATGCTGGGTAAAGAAAGAAAATGCCGAGGCTTAGGGAGCTGCAGATCAGTGACGAGGGACTTTTCAAGCATTCACACACACACACACACACACACACATATACACATCGTCTCCAGTGTGCTCCTCTGAAACAGGAAACACTCCTGACTCCATAAGGGCCCATTCCATCAGCGATAGGATGCGACAGCCGCTGGAGTCCCTCTCACTCTAGTTTCTCCTTTGTTCCCTGTTTTTTTTTTCTCCAGCATAATACCATAACTACATAACAAATCAGTTTATTCACTGAAAACCACAGGTCAGGTGACCCCAATCCCTGTCATAGCTCCAGAACTGTGAACTACAGCTCTGGACGGCCTGACGTTACAACCACGTCCAACTACATGGTCCTGTCGTCTGTGCCGTCCCCGTCCTGACGGCCAAATAATAAAAAAGTTACCAAATCCTGTTTCTCCCCTGACTGCTGCTGCTGTGAGCTTTCTATAAATAGACGTGTATCTGAGCGAGTGCACATCAGAACTCTCTCCCTCTCTCTCTCTCTCTCACTCTCTCACTCTCCCTGACCTCCCCACCGTTCTGTCTCTCTCCCTCACCCTTGTTGTCCTCTCTTCCTCCGTCATTCTCACATATAAACACATTGCCGTTCTTATCAACTCTTTTAATTGGCATCAAGGCAGCTCAGCCCCATAAAGCTGACGGCTGAGGCCAGCTGGGCTGATATTGGGCTGGACAGAGCCCCGGAGCTTAAAATGGGTGGGGGTGTTATTGGTATAAGGAGGAGGGGAGGGGGTATTTGGCGCCCCCGTGGATGGCACTGACATCTCAGGACAGGTGGTGCCGCAGCAGTGACAGCAGCAGCACTTTGGCCTTCTGGCCTGCTTGTATTCTTAACTCCCTCACTGACTGATTGTTTAGATTTAATTGGAAAGGATTCGCTGCAGTCAGAGTGGGCTGACTTTTCCCACCAAACGAGGCCCTAAGACTAAATCACAGCCAAATCTGACTTTGGGAAGAGCAGTCTTCTGGCATGTGAGTGACGTGGGAGCTAATTTTTTTTTTGATGAAATATGACTGAAAGATTGATTTGACCTGCCAAATTTAGAGGAGCAGAGAAATCCCCTCCAAGTGGGGATTGAGCTCTACTTGTGTGGTTTGTCCCCTCCAGTCATTTTAGTGGAAACATAACTATTGTGTGGTGTGACAGGCGATCAGCAGAGAGCTCAGGTGTGTCTACAGGTGGTTTAACGCCATAATCCCAGCTCTGGTTCCTGCTGCTGTCAGGCCTGTGTCTGCAGCACGTACTGAAGCCTGACAGTGTGTGGCAGACGTTAAAGGTACAGAAGGCAAAAAATAAATATATCTCATTGTTTTAGTGCAATTTGTACCGAGCTAATCTGTTATGTGATTTTTTTTCCTCCAAATAATTAGGATGTTATATGTTTTGGCTAACTTTCAGCTATTGCTAGGCTAACATCTACCTGTCTAATCAGTGCAGGAATAACCTCCCCAACATGACAAAAGGCAGAAATTGTGTAGAATTTCCATTTAAGTAGAAAAAATCTTGTCTGTTACATCATCAAGAAATTAAATTCAAAATTAAAAAAAAAAGTTCAACTCCCTGACTTGGTGGGATATATCTGATTGTAAGCCTTTAGTTAATGAAAAATTTGATTTAAAGATAGTTTTACCCAAGGCTTAAAAGTTAAGAACTGTGCCTTCTGATTAGTTTTAAGTTTAAAAGATTAAAAAAGCAACACACTGTCACAAGCTCATTAACTATTTACAGTGAAGTTCCCTCCTCTCAGGGTGTTGTCTTACAGACAGTGCAACCATCGCTCCATTACAGCAGGGCTCACGTTTCTGACAAAGATCATCATTTAAAGAAAAAATTACAGCCGTGCATATTTTTCATATCAATAAAAACACTTTAGCGTCTTTCACATCGGGCGACAACACGATGCATCAGCAGGAGTACGAGAACACGTTTTATGACGTGACCTTGAAGGTGGTCTGAGGAGAGTCCCCTCCTCCTGAGTGACCTTGAAGCTGGTCTGAGGAGAGTCCCCTCCTCCTGAGGAGAGACACGCTTTTAGTGCATTTCTTCAAGTCTGTGGCATTTCTCATGACTATTTTGGTCCCTTTCAGGCATCTTTAATAGACGCTGAAACTTTCAAGTGCAGCCGAGGTCTTATTTTATTGGAATCTCCTGCCGTGGAAAACGCAGCAAAAAAGTCGTCATAAGAAATGTTTATAATTTTTTTTCCTTGTTTTTCAGGACCCACCGACATCTGTATCATTAGGTCTGAGGATGGAAGAAATGATCTTCAACTTGGCCGACACGCACTTGTTCTTCAACGACTTAGAGGTGGGTTCATGTTTTTGTTTTTGAAAGAGATATTTTCAGGGACTTTTCTAAGCAAAAGAGCAACAATTGTTTTATGGTGTGGATTCTTTCCCTGCTGATCAGTCGACCGCTGGTGAAGAATTACCTCCGTGCCCATGGGACTCCATGAATTTTACATGTGCTGTCAGTCTTTGTCGTTCCTGGGTCATCAGCCCTGCCTCCTCCTCCACCTCCCCCACCTCCCTTAGCGGCTAGCGGCAATTTGTCAAGCTCTAGTGTTTCTGTGGCCGGACCGTCTGTGTGTCATGCTGTGTGCCGGGTGTCGTTGTCCACCTCCACCACACAGCCCTTTCCGTCACAGCACTAAATCCTCTCAGCCATCTACCCTCCCACGCCTCTTCACCCCTTTAGTTCATGTATGGCTAGTGTAAAATCTGCCCCCGGGGCACAGGAATAGAGGCATCAGGGACAAGGAGGTGTGTGTGGGTGTGTGTCGGGATACAATTCATCGAGTTGAGCAATGAATAAAGCAATTCATCTTGTACTTCCATCAGTTTACACTTGCTGCCGATCTAAATTTCCTATCCCTGATTCCTGGGCCTACATCTGTTCATCCTCTCTCTGACTCTGATTTCTTTTCTTTTTTTTCATTTTTAATCTGATCCCACTGACCCAGCATTTTCTCTCAGCGTCCTGTTTACTTTTGACCTCATGCTAGAGAAAATGTTTTGTTTGATACTTAAGTGTGAAGAGATCTGCGGCCAATCCGACAAGTCTCATTACTCATCGCCGAGTTTCGGCTCTTTAAACGGGGGTGGAGGAGAGAAAACAACAGGGCAAGACAGACGAGGGACGAGTGACTGCGATTCCAAACGCAGTCATCGTGATCAAAGTTAATTGTCCGCAATTGGCTGGTTAAATATTTCCTTATGCCCGGCCCATGTAGAGTCCATTGTAGCTGCACTTTATTTTAATGGAAGTGCCCCAATCACTTAGAGAGATGGCAGATTGTGACAATTCCTAAATGTGGTTTTCGCTCAACATCTGCAGCGTGTTTTCATTTCTTTTCATGTGTGATGAAACTACGCACAGATGACTTGGCAGCTCCAGCCGCTCATAGAATTATTAAAAAAGCAACTCATCTAGTTCTTCTGGTTCCTTCTCGTTGACTAACTTTATAAGACACTTGCCTTTCGTGTCGGAGCAGCTTTGTCTCTTTTTTTTTTTTTTTTGCATATCTGCAAAGTGCAACATAAGAGAGGGCAGCGCACACACACCCTGTCATTAATAATGGCAGCAGAAGAGGAGTGACGGTGTTCTCTAAGCCGTCCTCTCCTAAAAGTGAGTTGGCCCAGGGTGAGTGTTAAGTGCCAGTTCTCACTGATGCCTAACCAGTTGTGCTTCCTCTCTGCTGATTTACAGTTCTCCATCTATGATAGAGCTAAACAGAGTCCGGCTATAAATACCGTGGCCAGCGGCAGTTATGTATTTAAGCATGTGCAGAAATGCATATGGTCTATCTAATTTAGTCTAAGCCATAAAGGGAGACCCCAGAGGCTGTGCAGAAACACAGGTGCAGAGTTAGTGGCCTCACAGTGTGTATGTGTGTGTGTGTGAGTGACTCCTAACACTGCTGTCTTGCCAGCCTCCACCCAGGAACATTATATTTGGACACTGCTTCCTTCTGCTGCCACTTCGTGTGCAGCTCAGCTGTATTTGTAGGTAGAAATATTTGTGTTACAGAGAAACAACCACCACTGTTTACATACTGACATCATTTTTGAAAGACATTATGAACACTTCTGTTCACAGACCGGTTCAGATGGCGGTTTTCAAAGTATATTTTTTTGTCAGTAAAATAAGGTGATTTTGGTCTGGTTCTTGTCTTGATGGTGGCATCAGGCTTTTACAAATATGTAATTTTATTAGAAAAATATAAACATTTCAAATATTTCATTACCAGCCAATGGTTCCATCCATGGTACTTTGACATGACTGCTCATCCTAACCTTTGGTTGATGCTCCTTTTAAACCTGATCTTTACAAACATGGTGTTATCTTCTCATTTTAAAAAAAAAACCTCAATGTCATTTCTATGATATTTTCAAAGTTGTGATAAATTAGTAGAACTATGTTCATTGGTCAAAAAAAAAGATTTTTATTTTTTTGGTATGTTAGGAATCTGTTCATAGTTTTTTATAAATAAATATTTTATATTAATTCTATGTAAACATTATTTTTAGCCCCTGGTTCTCTATTGTGAGTGAATGAGTGAATGTGTTCATAGAGCTCTCTAGTGACAGTCCAGAGGAAAGTCATAAAAAGAAAGAGGGCATGCCGAAGGGGTCAACAGGGATCAGTTTCTTCCTTCCCCTTTCTCTCTCTCCCTCTCCCTCTCTCTCTCTCCTATAACCTCTTCTCAGATCACTACACTCCCCCTCGCTTCATAACAGGTTCCAGAATAATTGCTCGTCCTCCAACAGGTTTCCCATCCATCCGTCCATCCGTCAGTTCATCCATCAATCCCAGACACATAAATCTCTTCATCCATTGTCCCTCCGTCGGTCCATTGTGTTATTCTATGAACAACACAGTATCGTTATCACCAACCGTATCCTGTCAGTGTAGTAAGACTCAGTAAAGTAATGTAAGCCAGTACTATCTGCACTGATTTAATCTTAGACTCTTCGTTTCCCTGCAGAATATGTTTTCATAGCAGCAGGCGTGACATGTAACCTAATCCATGAATTAGTCCGTTTTTAACCTATTTTAATTTCTAATCAACCTTTAGATGTATTTGAAGGGAACCTCAGCAATATTAACAATTCCCTATTATTTTAATTTTTTTCCCCAAAAAAATGTTTTTTTTGTTATTTGCTAAGTCGATTACCAAGTAGAATAATTGTTACAAAAATTAATAATAATATTTTTTAAACATGTTATGTTTTTTGTGTCATGTTATGTATCGTGATATTTAGTTTGATCACATTTCAGTCAAAAAAATTATCTTAGTGTTTTATTAGAATCAACAGTTTTAAGCTACTGCTTTTTTTAATTTCCATTTTATGCCAAGCAATCCCTGCTCATAGTTGGCCAAACAAGAAGAACAGGTCATTTCTGACACATGTAAGGGAGCAGACACTTCCTGCTTTGGAATTCCTTCACTTCCTTTAGTGTTTTTCTTTCTGTCTTTTTATCCTTTTTGGAACAGATCCAGTACTGTGTAGTCAGCTTTTGGTCTCATATGCCCCCGTCCCCCTTACCCTCCACCATAAATTGTTGATGTTTTTTTTCTTCTATCACCTGGAATTGTTTTGATGACCTTATTTTGAGGAATGTCCTGTCAGTAAATGGCATAAAAACTTCTATGACAACAGCTGAACTTTATTTGTAAATGTAGACTCTCTCCTTGTTAGGTTGGAAAAATGTGTGTGTAATCATGAAAACACATTATTTTCACTTTTTTTTTCTTTTTCCTTGTTGTGACTAAAATACATTTAAATGTATTATGTTAAATGTATTATGGTATGTATGGTTTTGAAGAAAACCATTTGTGTCCAAACGTAGTAGCTCCACGGTGACCTACAGAGGTCTCTTCTTTTAACCCAGAAATGTGGAGTTAAATTTGGTTTTCGTTGACGATCCAGTGATGTGTGTAACGAAGCCCAGTGAAGACTGACAGCTCTGCTGTGACTCAGGGTGTGAGTTTACTGTAGGTGTGCTGTGCAGCCCCAACTCTGACACCACGAGCAGTATGTGGGAACCAGAGGCCTCGCTCTTGTAGGCCGAGCCCCCCCGTGAGTCCCTTCACAGTGGGGGACAGGGGCTGCCGTCTCCCCCCTCCCAGGGTGAGAAAACAACCCTCTCGGTCTAAAGGATAAAGGGCACAAGGGCAAAACACTCATAAGGAGAAGAGGGGGAGAGTTCTCCAAAGGTGGGAACATTTTAAATTAGCTATCTGATGCCTGTGTGCTGTGTGCAACACAATCTCACGCACACACACACACATGCAGACACAGAGCAGTTCTGCGAATCTTTTATGACTGTGATCGCAGGTTAAAATCTCAGTCCCTCTTTGTCAGTCTTGTTAATGAGAGATGCTCGGAAACGCACAGTCATCGTTTCCTCATGTCCGAAACGACCCTCCAGAGCCCCCTAGTCTGGATGGAGTCTGTTGGTTTTATGTCCCACATTATAGAACAGACATGTCCACAATAAGGCCTGGGCCAGTTGTTGCACTTGGATGGCTTTATGTGGCCCACTCCCCTCCTTTTTATGCCCCACTGTGACTTCTTAGTGACTTTCGACTAGATAAAATGTGGGTAAAAACTCAGACTAAGATATTTCCCTGTATATGATGAGGTTAAACTTCTCTGAACTTCTCCATCTTTATAATATAATTGGGAGTTTCTCCTTTTTTTCTCTTATTTTGAAATTATATTCCCTGGGAAAGCCAGATTAGTTTGTTTTCCTCAATTTTATTTTTAAAATAAAATCTGCTTCTACAACCAAATTATGACCAAAAACTCGGGTTCTTCCATCCATGGTGTGTTTTGTCAGATGGTGCTCTTTAGAGCCAAATACACTGATGTGGTTCTTTTATAATTTTTCTGGCGACTGAGGCAGCACTTCTGTCACATCCTGGACAGAACTCCATCAGTACTCGGGGCGGGACCGCTGATGTGTTTTGGAATGACTAGAAAGAGAAAGTGGAGTTTTGAACGCCACCTTGTCAATCTTTGTTCCACAGATCTCCACATCACTCAAGGCTCACATCCACCATCCTAACGTCAGACCAGTCAGGGCCGTGTGTTCAGGGAAATTATAGCTGTCTGTGTGGTGACAAATTGTGATATGAAAGGTCTCTTCTTGTCGTGACATTTAACTAAGTCGACGCAGCACCTGCCCAGTGTGGTCTGTGGTTCAAGTGAAGCCGTCACAGATTCCTCCTAACAACAGTTCCATTTGGCAGGAACAGGCTGTTCCTCCACAGACACGTTTTCTACATGGGGGGAAATTCTGAAACAACTGAGATTTGATATTGTATTTAATGGCGCTCTCCTCAGAGGTGTGGTTTTAACTCGCCCAGCCAAAAATAGGAAATAATGAGGAGCCACTCTTCCATCGCACATATCTTAATTTATGTCTTTCACTGCCTACCTGTGGAGCTTTTAACTATTTTTCAACTTTTCCAGTCATTTTAATAGCACTCTGTTGACCATTTTGCTGCAAATTTAGCCCCAGGCCCCTCCTTTACCTCTGGATCCCCCCCCCCCCCCCCGGGGGGGATGTCAGGAAAAACACCAAAAACCCCCCCATGTCAGTAAAACCAGCATAGACCCCTCTGTACCTGTGCTTTGTTTGGCGCCGCTGTTTGAATTCCGTGACTGTTCAACCACAGATTGTGTATTGGAATGAAGTGGGTCCAAAGAACTCTTTCTTTGTTGCACACATCCTGTGTTCAACCCCCAGGTAATCACCCTCGCTGCCCCACACCCCCCAGCCCCCTCTCCACCTTGACAAGGGTGCCTGTGGTGGGAACAGAGAAGGAAGTTTGTGGGAGTCACAGACCACAGGGGGCAGAGGGTGAGGATTGGGGCCATAGATGACAGCATTTGCCAGTGGAGTGGTCGCATTGAGAACCTGCGAACCATGGATGAGCCTTTTTCACATGGCATTAGGCTGTAGGGTCAGAGAGAATGCTGTGATGACGGCTGTTATCGCTCACGCTGCCATTGACAGCCCACGCCCCTCCCAGCTGTCCACCTGAGTGAGGAGATGAGAAAATGAAGGGTCCCTAGAGCAGGTTGGAGCTGTTGTGGTGCACAATCTTTGCTGTCCAGGAAAAAAAAAAGTGTAAATATGAGTTCAGATTGTGCGGCCTTTCCTGTGTTTTGGGAACGTGCGTTGCCGAGGGTTTTTCCTCTCTGCTTTGGCTCTGACTGCAGCAGTCACCACTCTGAGCTCTTTCCAGGGCTACAGGAAGACTCAGTCCGTCACTGCTGATTGCTTAATGACAGATACCAAGGGAACAAAGAGGGCTCTGATAACTTCCTCCCCAGTGAGAAGTTGTCAGCGGACCAGTGGTGAGACAGCGAGAGGAGCAGACAGTGAGTCAACAGTGCAGCGATGCACTCATCCTGGCTTCAGTTGTGTAATTTTTCCCCAACAAGTAAATTCTTTTTGTGCTCTGATTGTATTCAAAACACACAGGACAACACTGACGGGGAATTTAGCAGCAAGAAACAAGCGTAATTGCCACGGCTTCTGGTGGAGGGTCTTCGCTCTTGAATACAGTAGAAACATCTGGTGCGAGTTAGTGGTGATTGTAGATTTTAGAGAGACCACTGTTTGCTTGGTGAAGACAGAACAGGGGGGATTTGATGGAAAAGAGATGTTCAAACGCTTCTAAGGACTTCTTAGAATCCCATTTCCCTCTCAACATGTCACTACGTCCAAGGCCTGCCATTCCATTGTTAGTGTTGGACAAACAAAATAGTAGCAGCCTGTTGTTTTTTCATTTCACTAAGTCGGTGAAAGTACGTTCAAGTGCCCAAAAGTCCAGTTTGCAGCAATTTTGGGTTTTGTCTCAAAAAGCCAGAAAAAAGCAGCTCCCCTGTCTTTCCTTTGGGGGTGCTATAAACACAATTTGATTGTCCTGCCACATGAGTTTAGTGGCTTTGCCCAGCATAAATATATCAATAAAAAAGAAATTAACATAAATTATTATAATTAATTCGCAAGGTCACATGATGAACTGGTTCAAGCCCTAGAGGAACCACATACTTAATGGCGCCTCCACAGGTAGAGGGCAGCCCTGCAGAAGAAAACACCACCCTATACTTTAACTAGCTAGATATAATGAGTGAAATCTTTTTTTTTACAGACACACGGCTTTTGAAGGAAAATTCCATTTATGAACTCCTGCTAAATAGTTTATAAAAAAATGTGTTTTTAGTTCACAACCTCAGCCAGTAAGTCCATCGGAGGGTAAGAAAAAAAAACCTCCAGTCCCTCATGTGTTCCATACTAATGCAGACATATGAATGTAGTTAACCGACTTGAACCTGCATCATCTGCCGTCTGTGTGGTGTTTACGAGGCCTTCAGAAGTGGCTCCTAATGAGTGCGTGTAAGGGTTACTGTACGACATTAGCCACAGCCACCTCCTCTATTAGCCTCCCCGCTCCTCCCAGGCAGCCGGTGCAGAGGTTTATGCCAGCCCCAGCTGGGAACTGTAATTGTTGGAGGCTGTGTGATTTTCCAGCAGTAGCTGTGCTGACTTATTATTCCCAGCACACACCAACAGGGCCATTCAGAAATATCCAAATGTCACAACGTCCTTTGAGCTGTTCATTCAGCAGTGTAAGCATTTTAAAGAAATAAAAAAAATCTGCTTTTTTATCTTGAGAAAAAGAGTTTTTCAGCAAGCAGCATAATGGCTCTAGTTGGTCCTAATTATTGCACACTGAACCTGTTTTGATTTTTTTTTAAAAACCCTCATGACCTTTTGGAATAAAACAGGAAACCATTGTGATTCAAGCAGACGCCATGCAATTAGGCAGTGATAAACCAAATGAATGGAACTCAATGGCCCGCTACCAAAGACAAAGGGTTGGGTGATTGTGCTTGACTCATCAGCAGGTCATTACTGGATAATAGAAGCATTCCACTCTATTGCATCAGAATGGGAGGTCTTTGAAATGAAGCTTAAACCACTCTGCTTTTTTTTGTTTGTTTGTTTTCCTAAACAAACAGACATGCCGGCACGACTTAAGGAATTAAGCACATCAGTACTCCTGATCTGATCGGAGGAATCTTTTGGCATAATTTACAAACATAAATAATTGCCAATAGATCATCAAGCTGGGACAAATTGCTGCGTCTTTCATCTATTAACGTTTCGCCTGGTGAGTGTCTGGCCAACAAAGCTGAGAGCCCCCGCCTGTACTTCAACTTCAATTGGCAGTCCATCTTCTGGAACGCGGGTCTCAGAGCTCACTCCATGTGAGGTCACTTTGAATTCACTCTCTCCCTCTGTGTTTCACTCGCTGCTCTCCTCCATATCCACCTCTCTGCCCTCCCACCCCCTTATCGGGGTGCCGGAGCCCCGAAGAGGAGGGGAAAGGAGTCACGGGGTCAAAGTCTTTTCCTCTTTGGATCTCGGGGCTTGCTGGGAGAGGCTTGGCGAGAGAATGGCTGCATTAGAGCTGGGGTTGGGGGTCAAGATTTTAATTCTGTTAAAGAACAGCTGGTTTGAGTTTCTCCTCACGTCTCTCTCCCCCCTCGCCCTCCCCACAAATCCAGGGAGATGAAAAATTTGTTCAGAGGGGAACCAGTAAAATAAAAAAGGTTTACGGTCCAAAGCCCTTACCCTGCTCCAGCATTAGAGAGGAATGCAATAACGTCAGCATTTGGCCTTACTTAGATTGACTTAAAACAAGGAAGTCCTTTTCCGTGTTTGGGTGTCTTAACAGCCGGATTAAATCGAATTAAAAAGCACACAAAATCTTTTTTTTTCCTACAAGTGGAGGAAATGTGTCTCACATAACTTTGAGCAGGTGAAGTTGTGATGACGACAAGAGGAAGTTAGAAAGTGCCACCCTCCCAAAAAAGAGTATTTAAGTTTATTAAAGAGGACATAAATGTTTCCATACTAAAACTGACTCAAACCAAATTCAATAATCTTTTTTTTTCACTTTTAAAGGCTATCCTTTAACCCCTGTTACCACACCACTGCTACTCTTTGTCCCCAATCCCATGTGAAATGTGTTGATCTCAGTGCCAAGGCAGGACTCCCTCACATTTCTGAGTGGGGGAGGGGGAGGAAGCAGGAGGCACTGGATTGTTCCTATAAATGGAAAACTAATAACAGATTTTCTAGCCTGCGTTCTCCTGCGCTCTTTGTTGCCGGGGCCGGCCGGTCCTGCTGACTGGCCCCGGGGCTGTGTTGGTGTGTGGCGCAGCAGCAATCAGGGGTCATAATTTCATTGGCGGTTAGCATCAGGTTCAATTTTTCTAGTAGGTTACATTTACCAGAAAGTCTGGATTGTGTTACTTTGTACTGGTGGAAATCAGTGCAGAGCTGCAGAATCCCTCTACCTTTCCAAGATGAGCCCAGGACCCCCAGAAGGGCAGAGAAGATGCTCTCACACAGAGACAGATTATTGGATTATTGTTGTGTTCTTTATATGTTGTTTTCAGCTACAACATAATCTACTACTTTAGGAGTTAAAATGCCAAACTGGTTCATGTTTCGAGCTGATAAAAGGTTGTGGATAATCTGAATCTGCGCCCATTGATGCACAGATTTGGTAGCTTTAACTTATGATCTTTTTAGTTTGTGGAGACACACTATGGTGGATGTCACGGACTAAGACAGTCCTGTGATGGGAGCTGTTCATCACATGGAAAACCATTTGTCACAGGCCAATTATATTGGATTGGAATGTGTCCCATTGTTTATTAGAAAACTTCAGATTGGGTCAAACAACAACAGTCTTTTACTTCAAGATTTATGTCTAACAACGGTGATTCACTTTAGGCTGATTTACTCTTCCACTTATTATCTTATACTCTGTGTGTTGCATTACGGCCCCCTTCTGAATTAGTTTTCTGCTGATAAAATGTTCTCCCAAAAATGAATGAGAAAAAGAGAAAATACAAGGAGAGTGCAGCTCTACAGCAAATGAATTCAATCTAAGAAATTAAATTCAATTATTTTATTAAAATTTAGATCAGATTGCTTATTTGAACTTTGACCTTTGAGAGTCTCCTGTCTGAAAACATTTCCTGGTTTCAACCTCAACAACCTTGTGTGTTGCAGGAATGTGACCAGGTCCACATCGATGACGTGTCCTCTGATGACAACGGCCAGGATCTGAGGTAAAACCACACTTTAATAATGTTCTGGGTCCACGATTTCACTTCGCACGCCTTCGTAATTCATCTGCAGTGACGCAGTTTCCGCTAAAACACGTCTTCTTTTCTTGTCCCTATCGCAGCACGTATAACTTCGGCGCCGATGGCTTCCACGCAGCAGCGACCAGCGCCAACCTATGTTTGGCCACAGGCGTGCGCGGAGGCGTGGACTGGATGAGAAAACTGGCCTTCCGCTACAGACGAGTAAAAGAAATCTACACCACCTACAAAAATAACGTTGGAGGTAATCCCTCAACGGGCAGCGCTGTTCTGTGCAGAACTGTGCCCTTAAAAATGACTTTTCCTCCGACCGTGTGGGTGTTTGCATGTTTGAGCGTCTCTGCGTGTTCCACGTTTGTGTGTGCGTGCTCCGTGAGCACACACGCCACACCACTTGGTCAGGGTAAATTTTGAAAATTTCAGTGGTATTCTGAGGGCCACTCCAACCCAAACAATGTTCCCCTACGTTTCAGGTCTGCTGGGCCCAGCCAAGAGGGAAGCCTGGTTGCAATTGCGAGCAGAAATTGAAGCCCTGACGGACTCCTGGTTAACACTGGCACTGAAAGCACTAACATTAATCCACTCAAGGTAGGACTCCAGCAAGGAAAATCGTACCCAGTTCCATACCGCACATTTATAAACTTGCATGCGGTGTAAATAAGTCAACTTCATACTCCCAGGATATTAACGTAAACACCCGCACTCCTTGTTTCAGAAACACCAGTGTTGAAATGGAGTCTTGCAGGAGTTGTTTTGAACATTTGATACATGACTTTGTGTGTATAATCTTTTGGCTGTGTTTTTCTTTTGTCCTCCTGTTAAGTGATTTAACATGCTGACAGTTTTTTTTCTCTCTCTCTCTTCTCTTCTTTTGCTTCTCTAATCCAGGTCAAACTGTGTGAATATTCTGGTGACCACCACGCAGCTCATCCCGGCCCTGGCTAAGGTTTTGCTCTACGGCTTGGGAATCGTCTTTCCTATCGAGAATATTTATAGCGCAACCAAAATAGGTAAATATCCAAAAGTGTGTGTTGTTTTTTGAGCTGCTTCTGCTCCGTCATTAGAGACGCTGCGAGGGGCCGAGTGCTTGTTGTTTTAGCAGCATCGGTAAACGGCGGAGGGGCACAGTGACAGGACAGAGGTGTAAAGATTGAGTCACAGGAGACGGTTGATGTTCCTCCATGAAGGAATCAGTCTAATCAGCCTGGGATTATTTTTCTGGAGCTGGGCCTCCTCAGGCCTCTCCTGCTCCTCACTCTCTGCATATGAAACCACTTCTGCACATTTATGTCATTCCAAAGCAAC
>NC_024309.1:4139280-4140824 GCF_000523025.1 Cynoglossus semilaevis | reverse complement strand
ACTCTTTCCTCCGGTCCTTCTCCTCTTTGCTGTTTCAAATGCAAAATAAACATCAACCTTCACTCCTGCTCTGTTTTCGGGCCCATCAGCCCAGAGTCGGAGCAGAGTTCATCTCAGGGTTCTTTGGCACGTTAAACACACAAGTTTTTGCTAAAAAAACTGATGCTGTTTTGGCTGATTTAGGAGAAATTGACACATGAGTCATTCTTTATCCCCTCTCTACAGTTGAAAGTGTAAAATCAGTCAATGAGGGGTTTTCTCTAACACGATTATTTAATAAAAAATATGAGTTGACGATTTCTGTACCTGTCGATGCCGAGTTCTTATACTGAGACTTATTCAGATTGAGTCTCAAAAACTAGGCAGTAAACATAACAGCAGTGTTGTGTAGGTTGTGTAGGAAAGTCCAATGACATCACTGTGTGGGTTTTGGCAGCTGAAATTTTACTATAAGAGACAGAGGAAACAGAGGATCACATCATAAATAATATTTCATATTCCATTACTGCATGCTGCATCACTACGTAGATAGTTTTTCTGAATGACTTTTTCCTATGAAAGTAAAGGCACCAGTGTCTCAAAATGTCCTCTGGTTTAGTAGCGAAGACCTCTTAAGACACGTCTGTCTGTGACCTGATGTTAAGTGAAGGACCACATGTTGTCCACGGGCCCCAGCTTTGAAGCTTCTGTACTTGATGATTTCATGTTGTCCAACAACAGACCATTTGTTACAGACAGACTTTTCTCCACACTGGTGCTGGTCATAATGAAGCTGTTCCACTGATTAGATTTTTCAAATGCTTGAGTGGGAGAAAGCAGTGGGTTGGTGCTCTTCAACTGGTCTTTATCTGAAGTCTGATCTTATCTCATCTCCACTCTCTCGGCTCAAAGCGTTTGCACTCAGGTCTTTTTTTTTTCTTTCTTTGTGCTGTTTTTAAAAAGCAGACTTCTGTCACTCTGTGCCCTTAAAGCCAACATAATGCCTTTCATGGTGTGAGTCTGCAAATACGCACATATGGACCTGTGTGTCTGTTTGCATCCATGCATTGCTTCACTAACCGCCCCTTCCACCTCTCCCCTCCCCTGTTTCATCTTCCACAGGGAAGGAGAGCTGCTTCGAGCGAGTTATTCAGAGGTTTGGGAGGAAAGTTGTTTACATTGTTGTCGGAGATGGAGTGGAAGAGGAGCAAGGCTCCAAAAAGGTGAGAGGTTTTTGGAAACTGTCATCTGGTGAGGGCGTAAATCACCGGAGCGAGAGGAAAGAATAAATAATGTCGGAACTTGGTGAACAACTTTCGTAAAGTTGGTTAGTTCTTTTGTGAATGCCAACGGAGCACAGAACATACCTGCCATATCTTTGTAGAGAAAGGAATCACTTCTTCAGATCTGCTACTCCTCCTCCACCCACACAATTCTTTTTTTTTTTACTTTTTATCCTCTTAGAATTCTTCGAAGTACAAGAGAACAAGTCCGTGGTGTGTAATCAGTGCTTGTCCCCGGCCATCTCAGGTTAACAGCGCAGCGAACGGCAGAGATGGCATAAT
>NC_024309.1:4137633-4139245 GCF_000523025.1 Cynoglossus semilaevis | reverse complement strand
TGTAACGTAAGACAGGACCCTTTCAGGACATGTTGAAGGCACCGCCGTAAACAGAGTGAGAATAAAGGAGACTTAAATCATTGTTGACGCAGAAGGAAAAAAAAGAACAATTACTGCAGAGACGTGTTAGTTAGCACGAGAGCCAAATCGCCTGCCCTTTTCTCAGGAATCATGATCTGTTTGGACCCATCTGATGACTTTGGCCTTTCTCATGCTTTACCTGTTGGTGCTTGTTCCAATAATTGTGCGTTCGCCCACTGCCAACTCTTGGACATCCACCAAGTGCCACATGTAAGCCACATGCCGCCGACACGGTCTTTAGCAAATTAATCAGGAGCATTTTTAACTGACAGCATCAACAGCGTTTCAGAAATTCTCTGTGAAAAGTAGCCGGCTCGTCTTTTCACCTGTTTCTCTGTAAACAACAAGCACAAGTGTGAAGACAGACGACGGGTAATTAGGCAGTGATTAGAGCAAAGCATCAAACCCTCACCCCTGGATAAGTGTGTAAGACAATACCTCTGTGGTAGCATTGCTATTACAGTGCAAAGCAAACGCGCCCTGGGAATACGGTGCAGAGGGAAGAGAGCGGAAAAAAGATGCAAATATTTTTGCTCCAGTCTTGAGTTGTTGAAGGGTGACATTGATGGAAGGTTGAGGCGTTTTCTTTTCCCCCCACCGTCTCTGTGCGAGAGTCCCACGACACGCCATGCGGTAAAAGGTTTCTGTGTCAACATCAGAGAAGACGTGTAATAACACAACAATTTCACCCGTCAGGAGGTGCATATCCGACGTGACACTGCATGGAACTACAAAAGCAAAAACGTCCAAAAAAACTTCTCCTAACTTCACCTAAGAGAAAGAGAGAGAGAGAGAAAATCCCTGAAACAATTCTGCCTTCAGTTATTACCGTCGCCTGGGAGAGGAGGCGGAGATAACATCTCCAGCTTTTAAACTTAAAAGCAAAGACAATTTACAAAACAAAAAGCAAAGAGCTTTTTAAGGGTCAGTGCAGGCTCTTCTAAGCGGAACCTTCGCCTGGGAGAGGCCGTCCCTTTGATAAGGGGAGGGTAATGGGCTCCACACTCAGAGCAGCCCAGGACTTCTCTACCTGACAGGCTTCTTTCACTCCCTGCAACTCAGGTTTCTCCTTCTCCTCGTTTGTGTTCCAAACACACCGCAGCAGGAGAAAACAGAGACTGAGAAATGTTTGATGAAATCAGGGATTGGTTTTGTAGTGTAGTACATTACATTTAATGTTCAAGAAAATTGTCATCCAATGGTGTGTTATGTACGTAGTATTAAAGTTCATATGACATTTATTCCATATATGGTTATTGTCTTAAATTCTTCTTAAATACAATTACCTTAGATGAAGAATTAAAATCGTCAATAAATCAAAAACTATATCCAATGCATTGTCTTAAATTCTTCTTAAATATCTTAGTTTATCTTAATTACCTTAGATGAAGAATTAAAATTGTCAATAAATCAAAAACTATATCCAATGTTGATTCCATTAGTTTTAAAAGAAAAGACAATATCTTCAAAACAGAATTATATATTTTTGTGGTTATTTCATGATTAGAATACAGTTTTATATCAAACAAAA
>NC_024309.1:4119953-4137570 GCF_000523025.1 Cynoglossus semilaevis | reverse complement strand
AAAAAATAAATAAATAAAAAAGGAGGAAAAAAGAGAAAAGAAGCAAAACAGTTTTTTTCACAGCAACCAAAAGGAAAATAATTATTTCAATTGAGGGAAAAAACAACAACAACAAAGGTAAATTAAAAAAATGACTTATTCAAAGTTAAATGATTGACATGAAGAGTGATTTCTAATGTTTTTTTTGGGGGGGGGGTTTCACATTTAAGACATTTTTTTTAAAGGTGTATTTTTTCTTCCTCCCACAGCACAACATGCCCTTCTGGAGGATCTCCAGCCATTCAGACCTCATGGCCCTCCACCACGCTCTAGACCTGGAGTACTTGTAGCACTGCACCACCGTCGGTCCGTCCTGCTCCACCCCAGCACACGATGCAACCTTTTCTCTCTCACCCTGCAGCCCCATCCCACGCTTACTTACTGCAGATTCCACGGCTCAGAAGAAAGAACGAGGAAAAAAAAACACCCCTCTTCCTCCCTCAGCCCTCCCACCCCCTGTGTTGCCTGGTGTCTGTCTTCCACTCCAAAGGAAGAGATGAAGAAGAAGAAAAAGAGGAGAATGGGGAAAAAAAGAAGGCTGAGCCCACGGTTAATGTGCTGACATACGGTCACACTTTGTCTTAACCCTAAACTTTTTTTTTTTCCTTCTGGAAGTGAAGGAGTGAGTAAAAGTAAAAGAGAGAGAGAAAGAGAGGTGAATTTACGGCGCTGCAGCTGCTTGCCCTGGTTACTGTGAATTGGCTGCTTTCTGAAGCTGTCAAAGTGTTTTACGGCCTCCTGTTTGTGCCGGGACTCTGTCAGGGTTCACACCTGTGAGGGGAGCAGAGCTACTGAAAGGGCCTGGCCTGCCTGCCTGCCTGCCTGCCTGCCTGGCTTGGCCTCACCTCTCCACTGAACTCAGCTACAGTAAACCGCAGGCTCTCCACAACCTCCCCGGAAACCTCTGCTCACCTACAGCTCTAAATCCTGGGACACAGGGACGGACAAAAGCGGCTGCTCCTCTTTTTACTGCGGGCCTGGGAGTCCTGTGCTTCTTATTTATGAACGGAGACTTTGCGAGTGGTGCCGTGCCACTGAGAAGGTACCTGGACTATGAGAAGACTCGTGCCTTTTTACAAAGTACTATTCATTTCCACCAACACTACGAGACATTTATGGAAGAAACACAAGAAAGTGGGGTTTTCTAATAATTTAAGGACATGACAAAAAACTTTATTTACAATGCTGAAGACAATCGTGTACAGAGGACATTTTTTTGTGTGTGTAAGTTTGTAATCACTGGACTATTCCTTCCTATATTCATTTAGGTTATTGCTCTCTTGAAAGGCGGCATACTTCTTCAGTGAAGTAAAGAAATATATATCTAGGCAAAACAAAAAGTTGTCCCTACGCACATGAGCGTGTCTGATGCCTGAGAAGTGTTGACGTGTTCAAGTTTGTTGGGTAAACAAATATGTAGATAAGGTTGGGGGGGTTTGTGATTAAAGGAAAAATCGTTTTGTCCAAGACCAAAAGCATGGATGTCGAGTGTCAACGACAGTTCGTCAGAAAACTTCAACCTTCACAGAACACAAGACGACTCGTTTCACAGGGAAAGAAGTATTTATTTCACAACTTATGTCCTTTTGGCATTTCATCAACCTGAACCACAAACATTGAAGGCAAACTTAATTCTTAAAAAAAGAAGGGATTTTACAAAAAACAACTTTGTGGCAATTATAGCTGCCTCCTGATAAAAAAAATCCAATATTTAAATAAGCAGGCTTGAATAGGTTTTATTATGTTTTATACAGGCGCTATAATAAAAAAAACTCTTGTACAGCGAGCGCAATTTTGTATGATGTTGTGTTTTATTTCAACGTTGAAAATACATTCTGTGTCCCCGTTTTTGTTTTTTTGTTTTTTTCTGAAGTAGCTGAACTACATGAGATGCTTTCCATAGTGCTTTTACATCTGTGGATGGGGGAAACCATAATGAACACTTAAGAAAAGCCACTAACGTTGGAGGGGTTCGTGAACTGGCCTCACCTCTCCACTGAACTCAGCTACAGTAAACCGCAGGCTCTCCACAACCTCCCCGGAAACCTCTGCTCACCTACAGCTCTAAATCCTGGGACACAGGGACGGACAAAAGCGGCTGCTCCTCTTTTTACTGCGGGCCTGGGAGTCCTGTGCTTCTTATTTATGAACGGAGACTTTGCGAGTGGTGCCGTGCCACTGAGAAGGTACCTGGACTATGAGAAGACTCGTGCCTTTTTACAAAGTACTATTCATTTCCACCAACACTACGAGACATTTATGGAAGAAACACAAGAAAGTGGGGTTTTCTAATAATTTAAGGACATGACAAAAAACTTTATTTACAATGCTGAAGACAATCGTGTACAGAGGACATTTTTTTGTGTGTGTAAGTTTGTAATCACTGGACTATTCCTTCCTATATTCATTTAGGTTATTGCTCTCTTGAAAGGCGGCATACTTCTTCAGTGAAGTAAAGAAATATATATCTAGGCAAAACAAAAAGTTGTCCCTACGCACATGAGCGTGTCTGATGCCTGAGAAGTGTTGACGTGTTCAAGTTTGTTGGGTAAACAAATATGTAGATAAGGTTGGGGGGGTTTGTGATTAAAGGAAAAATCGTTTTGTCCAAGACCAAAAGCATGGATGTCGAGTGTCAACGACAGTTCGTCAGAAAACTTCAACCTTCACAGAACACAAGACGACTCGTTTCACAGGGAAAGAAGTATTTATTTCACAACTTATGTCCTTTTGGCATTTCATCAACCTGAACCACAAACATTGAAGGCAAACTTAATTCTTAAAAAAAGAAGGGATTTTACAAAAAACAACTTTGTGGCAATTATAGCTGCCTCCTGATAAAAAAAATCCAATATTTAAATAAGCAGGCTTGAATAGGTTTTATTATGTTTTATACAGGCGCTATAATAAAAAAAACTCTTGTACAGCGAGCGCAATTTTGTATGATGTTGTGTTTTATTTCAACGTTGAAAATACATTCTGTGTCCCCGTTTTTGTTTTTTTGTTTTTTTCTGAAGTAGCTGAACTACATGAGATGCTTTCCATAGTGCTTTTACATCTGTGGATGGGGGAAACCATAATGAACACTTAAGAAAAGCCACTAACGTTGGAGGGGTTCGTGAACATACAGGACATGTGCTATCGACTGTGAATTTCTTAAGCAGAAACCCACTCGTTGTGTTTCGAATGTTTTTTTTTCCCTTCTTTGCACATGAGCACTGCAGGCCTTTACATTTCAATTTGGATTCCCCTCACTCCCTCTGCCCCTCCCTTCATCTACCCCAAACTACAACTATTCAGCCCCTCCCACTGTGCTGCGGGGTATCTACATATTGCTGCTAGGTCAAGGTAACGGTAGGTTAATAGAGGAAATGTTTTATAGATTCATACAGCACGCTTTTTTGTAATTATGTCGCAATCATAAATGCAAACTGGAAATACTTTACACTACACAGGCCTCATTGTGAAAAGTAAGAGATTGTTGTGTCTGCAAAATATGTGTACAGATGTTTTGGACATTATTATTTGACTGTGTTTAAATTAATAAAACTGATTTGTGAACTGTTAAATGATGCTTAGTGATTTTGTTTTTGTTTTAAAAATAGTTTATTCTTGACATTTTGTTACTGGTTTGTAATTGTATTTATAATATATTTCTGTTTTGTTTTATCCAAGTCTCCAATTTGAGTAAAATGTATTAAATATTTAGCAAAAAAAATTGTTAGACCAAAATAATTGTTACATTTTTGCTAAATTACAGCCAATGATATGTTAAAGAATAATAGAGCTCCCAAATGAAGTTAACTGTTAAATTATTACCCATGATGCAACAGAATAGTATGTGACACTACTGTTGTACAATAAATCTGTCTGACATGAAAAGGTGTGAAATCAAACATATTTCATGTCTAAACTGCCAGACAGGACAGTTAGAAAAATGTTATATGTTATTATACAACTGTCCAATGGTGGCTTTAAAAAAGATACTGAAATCTCAAACTATTAACAAGTGATTCAATCAATAGTAAAAACTAAATTCATCTTTATTAAAAAAAAAGCAGCTAATAGATTTCAAAAAGGATATTTATTAGTCCATAAAAACAAGTTACTACAGTTAACACCAAAGAAAAGTTTCAGCAAATATTAAAAAAATGCTTTTGTGTCTTTTCAAAATGCATTTTGCTTTTTGAAATAAAGCTTTTGTGTCAACCTGTTATCTAAAATGCTTAAACAAGAGATTAATATTAGCATGTTGCAAGATGCGAAATATTAGCTAAAGATTTCAAAGTTAGCAAAGTGTAGCCTAAATGTGCCAGAGGTCAGTAAACGTTTGATTATAAATGTTAAAAGTTTGCAAAATAAAATTACCAATATAGCTAATAATTAGCCACTGTGTTAGCTCACAGCCGTGATTGTATGAGAATTATTAGGCACAGTGTTCGTAGCATGTCATATTTTGGTTGTGTTCTGGTTGTAGGACGCCTGTGTTGTGTGTTGTTATTTGGGGAATGACATTAGTCTGTGCCACTAATGTCCTGAGACTGACACTGATGTCACAGGCCTCACTCTCTAATCCCGGCAGGAAGCACAAAGAAACTGGAGCTGGTTCAAGTCTAGACCAAACATCACATGCTCCCACATGCTAATCACATCCTTTAAATCCACACAATGGCCGCCATAAAATTCTCTGTTACATCGAGGTTGGCTTCTGCGTTGCAGACGGTGTGACTTCTTGACCAACACAGTGTTCTTTACATTATGGGTTAGTGTTTTTTATCCCATGAGCAAAAGGCCTTTTTTTTTGATTGCCTCAACAATGCGTAGCCTGCGTCATACATTCTTGAGGCTGCTGAAGTCCAGCCAGTGCCCAGAAAAACAGCGGTAACAGCTCCGGCTGTGTAGCACAAGCCTCCACGCACAATTTACATACATGAAACCACTTCAAGTCACAAAGAGTTTTGGTTCATTTTTAATAACGCATGAAAAATATTTATGAGGCTCACTTTATGAGGTGGTCACAACTAACACAGCGCGGCGTGTAACACTAGCCTGGACAGGGAGAAAGGGTCCAGCCTCCAAAACCACACTGGAGAATTAAGCATGCACGGAATTTTATTCAGAGGCGTTTAATATCAATTATATTCTCATATGGAGTGGGGGTGGTGTCACAAGCATGTGTGTCTGCCAGGTTGGATGGAATGTAGCAGCAACAATGGACCTAAATGTGCTTTTCCTACTGTGGAGCAGCTGAAGGACTGAGTAGTGTCTGAGGTTCTCTGCTGAGAGCTTCCACTCTCTGTGTAGCACAGAGGAAAGCTCTGTTCTCTTTGATACGTTTTCCTGATGCTCACGGAGCTGGCAGCGTCGGTCAGACACATCTAGACCAGACGTTTTGTGAAAGAAAAAGTGGGTGTTGTGGCATGTTGGCCAGCCGCGCCGGCTGCTCCGACAGGAATAAAAATAAGAGCTAGATTGTGTCTGCTTGGCCTGTGTCATGTACCTGAGTCACTGTCCAGACGTTTGAGTCGGTGGATTTGTCTTTCTTTTGTGTTGTGGTTTCAGCGGCTGCTAAGTGAACATGTCATACACTTACAGCAGCAGTGGTTGCTCAAGGACAGCGGGGGAGGCTCAGCTTTTTCTCAAGTACCACCAAAAAAAATAAACCACTCAAATATTTACAGTTTAAATTATTAGTTTAAATTATTTGTATTATTTTTTAGTTACTAAGATTCTAAGTTAATGAGTTCACTAAAAACAATCACCTTTAATATAAGTTTGCTCAGACGCTGTTTGTTGCAGATGGTTTTTTTTTCATACATTACCGTATTGATCCTAATAAACAGGCCTTCACTGGGAGTCATTGAACACACGATCAGGCTCAATATCGGTTTCAAACTTTTTAAGAAGCAGAACTACTATTTTTATTTAAAAATGCACCCGTACTTTGTTTGTTAGCGTAGCTTAACCACGTGGACCTCTTCCATTTGCATTAATATACTGCAACAAAAATTCCCAGCTTCTTCTGATTTTGTAAAATGATCTCTCTTCCAGTTGTTTGTCCTTTTCTTTCATGTGGCGTTCCTTTAAGAGAAGGAATAAAAAAAATGACTGAACAAATGGTTTTCAATCACATTGATTCCAACTCTTCATATTGATTCATTATCTCAGTACTTAACCATGTTATTCTCCAGAGCCTTGTTCTTCAGTGAACTTGCATCAACCCCCCACCCCCTTGTAGAAATAAAGTGGGCCGTTACCTCGCAGGTCCTCTGGTGGGCATTCCTCACCAGGACGTCCTGACAAAAGCCCCCGCTCTCCATAAAACTGTAGCGCAATAATAAACAACGCCACTGGTGATTTATGACGGTGCCCAGACAGTGATTTCATGCAGATTTCCATGGAAGGGGCCTCTGACGGTGCATCACAATTGAACTAATATTGTATTACATGCATATCAAACTCCCCCCCAAAAAACTTGATCTGCCACATCTCTTTTACGAGCAGGAAGCCTATTAATAGGCCCATGTTCTGCTCTTGGTGGCTAATGTGTCTCAAGTTAGGGGAATTTGTCTCTGCAGCGAGCAGATGTCCGCGGATTGAAACAATAAGAAAGAGGGGGAGAATTAAAGTCAAAGCCCCCGTCTTTAGCAGAAAAGAAGTTTCCGCTTGATGTTAAAAAAAGAGAGAGCGACATGATGTTGGATTGTCTCGGTCTGTGTTACTTTATTCTTGGTTTGGCTCGGCCTTGTTTGTCTTGGGGCAGGACAGATAAACCAACTGTCACTGATTGCAGCTCCTCCTCCAGTGGTTTGTAGATGAAGCAAAGACGTCTCCCCCTCCTCTTCACTGGAGCTGAGGTTTGCCTGGGAGAGAGAGAGAGAGAGAGAGAGTGACAGAACTGTTGTCATGCTGCGGCGGGCATTGGTGCTAAACTAGGCCCCTTTGTTTACTGTTTGTTTATTTCTCAGTTACTGGGATTTGACATGGGGAGTGAGGCAAGGACAGCTGGTAATCAGGAAGCTGAAGATGCCAGGGATCCCAGCCAGGAGTGTCAAACCTGAAGGGGCTGGGTGTCCACAGCAATGCCTGTCCCACACACATCAGATCAGCCATGTCCAAAGTCAAACTCATGGCATGTGGACCACTTGTATAAAGCCTTCAACCTCAGGGGAAATGGCTTAACGCATTCTATGTTCCAGAAAAATCTACTGAAGAAGAATTCAGGATGATTGGATTATTTTCAAGTCTCATTAAACGTGACCGACCAGATATTTCCAGTTAACATTTAGCTATTCTATTTAGACCATTTTTTTAAACTTCTGGCTGAACAAAAGTTTGTGTCAAACCAAAAGCTGTCTTGGCTAATTTTTAATTTGTGAATTAATTTTAAGACACTCCAAATACCTGGTCCAGGAGCATTTCACCTGTGGTCATTATTACAGTTTGGACACCCCTGATTGTGACTGTACAAATCCAATACTGTATTCTGGTAAAAAGTCTGAAACCCAGACCCTGGTCGGTGCCATGTAGAGTTCACAGAGCGTCGGTTACATACTCTACATAATAATTCACATGTCCGCAAGATGAGAAAAAAGGTTGATTGTGCCAGGTCTTTAGGATCCATAACAGCAAATTATGTGTAATTTTAGCAGAAGTCGTTGTTTTGACAAAGCCCACGCTGCTTCAATAAAACTTTCAGACTCAGTGGAAGTCGTTGTAGTCCAGTCCCCGGGCACATACGTGTCCCACACTCACTCAGCAGTAGTTGCTGCAGTGCATTTGTGATTGAATGCCATAAATGTTGAAATCGAACCATACGGTGCTCCACCTGGATCTGTGGTCAAACACATACACACACACACTGCCTCCTATTTACTGGGCCCACCGCACCACTTCATTTGTGAGTGGTAGAGATTTATATAGTTAGCTAAGGCCACCCTACAACAGTGAGTGTGTGTGAGAAAACACGCAGCAGAATGACTTCTTGGCTAACTAGAGGGCCGTTAGCTACCAGCTCCCTGTAGGTTTTTCTTCCTTTTTTTTTTTGGCTGCTCCTGCTCTTTTAGACCTCCCGTTATGCTCTCTATGAGCATGGGTGTTTACGTGTATGTGTGTGTGTGGACATGTGAAATGTGTTGGACCTCCCTCTCGAGTGTTAATTGGGCCAGTTCTCTCCAGTTGGCTGTCAAATTTGGGCCAAACTCCCTCTGGTTTGGCAGGCGGAGGCTCTGTGTCGGTTTAATAAACTCAAAGTCGTTCGGTTAATAAAACAGCCTCGTGTCCCACCTTGGTTTGTTTTCGCTCAATAACTCATAGCCAACGTTTTCCTTCTATTTTTCCTACAAGTATAAATGATTCAAAGGTGAACTCTGTTTGAAGGTAGAGCTGTATATTTCTTCCTTTCTATGTTATTTCCTCCACAAGTACCCAAATCTTCTCCTCATTGCTTTTTGAGCCCTGAAATACTACAAGGAACTAAATTTATTTAATTACTTAATTTTATGACCAAAGCTATGACTTTAACGGAATATTGCATTTTCCCCCACCAATATATCAAACTTAAAGGCTCAGTGTAATCTGAGAAATATGTAGATTATGATTTTAAAATGGACTGTAGCTGGGTAATATTTACAACTCGCGTAATCTTTTTAAAAAAGTTCTGAGGCAAGAGCTTTTTTTTCTTCCTCAACAATGGTACCTAAATGTTTTTTTTTTTTGTATTCTGATTAAATGGCCAAAACCGTTAGATTTTCCTCTAATACCACAATGTAATCAACAATCAATAATGCCTTTTAAAGAGATGTAAGCTTTATATTACAACATTTGATCAAACAAATTTTAATGTATACAGTTACATAATCATAAAAATAAAACTAATGTGCTAATAAATATTTGGACGATTAATAAATAAAAACAAAAACGAGGAAAAACATTATATTATATTTAAATTATACATATATTAGGAATATAAATACTTTGTACATAGATACGTAACAAAATAAGATAAAATGAAAGAAAATATTTCTTGAAGTGAAAAACATTGTAACATTATATCGAATTACATTTAACAAAAATGCAACCGAGTAATAATCATAATAATCACTTGATTTAATAAGTCAACGCGAGAGTGCGTAAGGGGACCAATTTGAGTGCTGCACCTATAGTAAAACATAAACAAACAACCCGGAAACATTTTGGCTTCACACAGAGATCTGGATTAGAAGACATCATTTTTTCCCCCAGACTGACACCTATATTAAGATGGTTGGCCAACAAACGTGAGACAAATCTAACTATATTATTTGCAGTGTGTTTTAGCTTGTGTGTCAGTGTGACGTGGTTCTGTAATATAGTTTTTGCTTGTCGTATAGTTTAGCTCTCATGTCGAATCAAGCTTTTGTTGCGCACCTGAATATATGGTTGTACATCCCTATTTAAAAAATAAATAATTATAAAAAAGATCTCTTCTCCAGGATAAGTTTTTTTTATGACATAGTGTTTAAACGTTTTGCCTTAAAGTTTTTGGTACTTTAGTATCATTGCACATGCATTCGAGGTAGGATGCACTCGGTACCCGTGTTCAGGAAAATGAAATCATAATCATGACAAAGAGAGACAATGTATGATGTGTGATCTTGTCTGTTCCTGAACCATTTACAAGTATCCACTAACCACAGCCTTAAATATAGTTAAAAAGGACAACTGGTTATAATTAATTGGGTGACTATGCAAAAAGGATATTTTCTTAAGGGCTGATGTTGTGATGTATCATAATTAATCATTAAAATTTTCCTGTTTCCTGTTAAAAAGTGTCCTCTAACGGCCTGTTTAAAGTCGTGTCATTACCTGAGTTGTTTCTTCACAGTTCTGATACTAATGAAAAATATGGTGCAAACAAGATTTACAGTAAAGGGGTTTAAAAAATGTGGTCGGTGTCATATTTCTAACATGACATTCTTGCTATAAAAAAGACTTGAGCTGCTCACAGTCTGGTCACTGTAAACTGATTCTTGCCTTTATGATGTGCCAGACATTTATTATATAGACAGATCTGGACGGCGGGCAGGACAGAGAATCACAAGCTAACACACGCTCTGTCTACACGAATGCCTTTGTTCCGCTTTTTGATGTTGCCTGTTGAATTAGGCAGTGGTTTATTATATAATGTACTTGTTGATGACTATCCTTGAAAATTAAAGGTTGATGCTGAAGTGAGGTCTGAAGTTGAATATTCCTAAAGGAATTTTATATAATCTGTTTCTGTTTGGAAGTTGTGACTTCCATGTTTAAACTGCATTTTGAATGACGGTGGCTGATATGTGATGAAGAATCTGTTTCTATGAAGTACAACAACAAAGCCAGGCCCTCATCGAATGAAGAAGTCAATTGTTTTTTAGCACCAACACTCTTTTGGTTTTACCCGTGTTTGAGCCCGCACTTTCCCGTCAGAATGTTAGTGTTTCGTTCCAGTTGGCTGAAATGGTTCTGTGTTTTGTCGTAGTCTGTGGGTTGGGGACGCTGTGAGGATGGAGGGGCAGTGTGGGCCAAGGTACAGAGAGAGAGAAAATCCATATCCTGGGTGACTGCTCTTCTGGGGGATTACAAAGGGTTTAACTGACGGATGAAAGAGAGCAAAGTAGTAAGTGACATTTCTGGTCTGGGAATATGGCAATCAGCAGCATGGAGCCACGCCAAGGCTCCTGGTCTGGTCTAGAAAATGCTAAAAAGGCACTAAGGAGTGTAAACAAACACACCATTGGTTAGCAGCAAAGGAAGAAGGAGGGGTGGGGTTATCCAGGGGGACAGATCTGTTAACCATCAGTAGCTGCATTTCATCCTGCCGCCCCTTTCCAAAACCTTCAAGGGAGGCTTTGTGTACCTGTTCCGCAGCCAGGAGCTGGGAATTTGGGGAACAGGAAACTGAGCCCTCCCTCATCCTCACGTCTCACCCCACTCTCCTTCTCCTGTGCCCTTAGCTACCCTCCAACACACACACACCCTACATTCACCCCCTGCTATGCCCTCCATTCTGTGCCACCGGTGTTCACCCTCTTCCCTTTCATTGCACATAAAGTAGGCCATGTCGGACACATGTATGTTGTACAGAATGTCAGTGGAACACAAAAACACACACAGTGTTTAATTTCCTTTCTACCAGTGTCAGAGGGTGAGTCGACTGAATGCAGTTATAAAACTCCCTTCAATTTAAAGATTTGCTCTGAGCCATGTTTCCTCCAGCAGCAGCTGTCACTCAGCTCAGGTACGAAATCTCTTCTGCGCATTAAAGTAAGTCCTGTGTCCCACAGCTGAATAAAACAGACGGAGGCATTTAAACCTGGATCCATAATTCATGATCCTCTATTCGCCATCCGCAGAATCACAGCATTGACAGAGTTCACTATGTTAATTGTTTCAGTTAGTCCATGGTCTGGACTGTTGGACCACAGAGCAGGTTCCCTTCACTGTGCTGAGCGTTTTTGGAAGGATATTGTTTCTGACGAAAAGCTGCTAGGCCTATTACTGTAACAATGAGGGAGGGATTGGAACATTAAGGGGGAAAAAAAAAAGAATTCCTTCAATAGTTTTGTGCTGCAGGCTGTACTCTGTATTCTGTGCATTAATTTAAATTAGCAGAATTATTAAAGTACTACATAAAACAACTATTTTCTCAAGTTAAAGTTTAAAAGTAAGACATTTTTTTATTTAATTTTATATATATGTAGTTATTAGGAACATTATTATATTTACATAGAGGAGATTTTTTTGGTAGCACCCTGGAAGAAATTAGCATTTAAAAAAAAGTTTAATTAATCTTTTTCCTGGAATTATTGAATATGGCATTAAAACAGAGTTCTGTACTCAGTTTGATTAATTACAAGGAAGCTGTGGATTAATTATGATTTATCATGATTGTAATTAATACATTATTTTGATTAATCAAAAAGATTTGAGTTTCCTATAATTTGATTATAAAAAGAAAATCAAATGCATGCTGTCGTTAACTTGGCAAATTACAGTTGACTTAAATCAACAGTCCACTGACACGTTCTCACCACAACTGTAATGTCATGAGCCTCAGAGAGCATAGTTTGCGCGACTTCTGTAACGTTGCCAGTTGTCAAAGCTGAAGGAGTTTTACGGCTGTCCATTCATTACAACGGAGAAGAATTCTGTCCCTGGCACTCAGATGACACGGATCATAAAGGCTTCATTGTAAATGCTGACTTGTCTCCCTGTATGCTAAATTAAAAAATAGATGTAACCTAATACAGGATGGTAGAGGCGATAAGATCTGGAGTCGGCCCGTGTCCCTGCAGGCCCTTCTCCTGCCTGCTGCAGTACGAGGAAACACAGCAGTCAGTGACAAGAGGAAACAGTGAACACCCTGCAGATCAACAGATAATGCTTTTTTTTTCTTTTTTGGCAAATTAATCTATTCCACAACCCTATATTATATTTTCACCTCTTGAAAAAAATGTCTGCTCTCAAAGCCCAGGGTGTTTGTCTGAGACAGAAGGATGAGGAGTGGTGGGGTGGCAGAAGTAGAAGGTGTGAACTGATGGTGATTTTAGGCTAATGAATCTCTGAGTGTTTACAGTGTTTACAGCACCGCATCGATGGATGTTGTTTTTTTGTTTTTTTACTATCAAAAAGAGATGCTTAGCAATTTCTGTGTATTTAAGGTGTGTGTGTGTGTGTATAGAGAAAGAAGTCACTGCGCAGCACCATGACAACAGTAGGCTGACCCTCTCGCTCTCTTTTTCTCTCTCTCTCGCTCTAATTGTCTGTGACCTCGTAACTGGAGACCTACTCTCAAGGCAGGAGGAGGGCCTTTCACACGGCAATCACTTTTGGATTTGTCCTCTATGCAACTCCTGAATACCACTGCCAGAGAGGTGTGTGTGTGCATGTGTGTGTGTGCAGGTGTGGTGACCAACTGTATGAATCTAAACTAAAACTGAAGTAACATCCTGGAAATTAGAAGAACACGTCTGAAATTGATAAGATGGAGTAGAATAAATGTATTTTCATTTAAAAACATGCTACCAAATGTTTCTTTTATAGTTAATGTATTAAATGTGATGCTCAATGTCTGCAAATGCTGCTTCAACTGTCTCAATTAATTTCAGTCGCATGTTGAATTTGCTTGTGGAAGAAAATTTCATACATTTAAGTCCCTTTTTAAAGCCTTTTCTCTTTGTCATTTTCTACAATTGAACCTTTTTTATGTTACTCTTATGTTAAGAGTTTTGACTGAAAAAACAGTGTTTGTTTGTTTGTATTTTTATTTTAATAACTATTTCCTACATAAATGTTCCAGTGCACCTGCAGTACCTCCTCTGACCTTCTCTGGTCTGTGCACCCCCTGTTGAAGACCTCTGGTCTGTAGTTCTAACTTGGGTTTGAATGAAAAAAACAGACTTGGAAAAAATGATAAAATAAGGAAAATTGCAAAAAGAAAAAAAATAGAGTGAGCTGGTGATTTATTTATCAGGACATTTATGAACTTTTTTATTGTCATTTCAACACCACATCATGGAAATACAGATAAAAAGTTCTTGTGTTGGGGGCGACCATGACACTAAACCCTTAGAATTTTTCTTTTATTTTCTGATGTAAGCACCTTTCACTCCTCTGATCCTTAATTACAGGTACTGCAGGTTGCAAAGGGCAGTAATGGATTCCTTGAAGTCAACTCTCTCTTCTATCGCTCCTGTCTGTCCATCGTTTGCTCCATCTGTCTGCAGAGGCCGGGTCTGTTCTGATGTCTCTCTTGTGTTCCACCATAAAGGGGCCTCAGTAATGGCCCCTGTCACACACAAAGGTATTAAGGCCTAAATCCTCTCTCTCTTCGACGCCACTGGCAGCTGGGCTGAGGGAATAATTTGATTTGGAATTTTATGCTGGAAAAGAGCCTTTCTTCCCGAGCCACATTTGCGCTTGGCTTCTCCTCAGCTCTGCAGCCCCCTGAAAGACTTTACATGACATTAACACATTTCAGAGAGCATTACGGCTTGAAAAGAGATTTGTCTAGACAAAGACATGGTTTATTTGTAGTTAAAGCTTCATTTCCTGCCCGTTCTTTCTGCTGCACTCTCCATTCTCTTCCTGCACCTTCGCTCACCCCGCCCGCGACCCCTCCCCCCTGCCAGCAGCACAATGGCTGGCGTTCTGACAGGTAAGAGGATTTCAATTAGTTTACCTCAGAATGGGCCCCGAGAAACGTGATTAATGAAAGCAATTAGTCTCTGTCATGTCTTCAGCACACTCCTGCTAAATCACCCGACTGCTCCTCGCTGACGCTAAGAGCAAATTACATCACCCAGACTCTCCCCCCGCACTCTCGTTTTCTCTCATCCTCTTTATGAGCTTCCCATGTCTCGATGAAGAAAGCAGCGGAAAGGAGAAGGGGGGAAAAAGGAATGAAACCCAGCTGATAGTCATGTGCAAGTTTTTCCTCTCTTTCCTTTACATGGGTATCTCATCAACGTATACTGTGTATGAAGAACGGTAATAAAAAGTCTCAAACTCATCAACTTTAACAAGTAATATTCAAAGAGTTTCATGACCATTCTGCTGAAATAGTGGCTATGATCGAGTGAGAAAGTATCATACTGTACGTCTATAGCTAGATGTCCCAGTCTAGCTAATAATAATAATGCAGACAGATGAGAGTATTGCAGTACTGGCAGTGAATTAAACATTTTTTCAGTCGTCCTAATTACTTTTCCTATCACCATTTTAGACAGTGCACACACACTAGGAGGAAAGGAAAGGAAAGTGAACTACTACGTCAACTAATTCAACTACTTACTACTATTAACTCACTACAATTGGATTAACATAGGCACATTTCAAAGTTTTGTGTCCACAGAATTTCTCACCCCCCAGGAGGAAGAAGTAAAAAAGGTGAAATCAAATAAAAGGGAATTTACGGAGCCATAGGTAATGTTTCGCTACTACAGGCTGGGTGGACCTCAGCCAACAGTAATCACTGCTCAGTGGGAGAGAAAAAGCCTCACCTGCTCCAAAAACCCTCACATGCGATGTTTCCTCACACAGTTTTTACTCGGGTTTATATATTCAACCCACCTCCCCCACCACCACCACCACCACCACCACCACCACAGCAGCAGCAGATGCACTCACCAGCTCTCTTTCATTTTCTCTTGGTTCTTTCCGATTCCTAAACTTTGTCTGTGGTTCACAGGCCCAGACTCTGTGTCGTATGATAAATTGACAGTTAAATTAAAGTCTTAATCTGTATAAAATTGGTACAATATTTTTGTAGCAATGTTTTAGTTGAGGTCTAGGGTGGCACAGCTGTACATTTCTGCAGCTTGTTTGAGGTATTAATGACAAATGTGCTTTGAAAACACTGAACTTTTTATATAAAGACCACTTGTTCTGTTTGTCAGTACATTTGGCAAATTCTTCTGCACACATCTGGGAATTAATTTTACTATAATTTTATCCCAGTAGCTGTTAATAGACTTCATTGAAATTAATTCATCTTGTAGACAGTTACATCCTGTAATGGCTTCTCTGTGACCTTTTGGAAAGGTGTGCTTAGGATGATAGGGTTTACATATTTTGATGTTATCCTATTTCTTCATTTCCTGTACTGGCTGGGAACAAGGTTCAGCGCAGGCTGCAGCTAGACCTAATGTTCTCCTTTTCTGCCCTGCCGTCACCACTCTCTTCCCGACCCACTCTGTCTGTCAGATGGTGGATAACCGCTTGACAAGCTCAGTCCTATTGAAGGTGGGATGAATGGAGGTCTCTCTGACATCCACCCTGGCCTTGTCTCCTCTTTTGTTCAGCACACTGTATGTCTTGCGTTACATTTTTTTTTTGTATTTCAACACATTCCTGAAATTTGCATTGCTTTGCACGTTAGCGTCACACACAAGGGCCGCGTCTTGATTCTTCCTGTAACGCTTCAAATAAGGTCTTCCATGTCAAGCTGTCATGCTTGACTACAGTCATAACTGAGGTACCCTGTGCCCCCTCCCCATCCTCCGCTGCCCATTAACCCTAAAATGTGGAAAGCAAGAGACACGCATTCAGGCCATGCTTGTTCTGTCAATCTTTTTCTTTCTCACCTCTCATCCCTCTTGCTGTCAGACTTTTTCTCTGTCCCCGAGCCAAAGTCTAATTGTTCAAAGTTCTGTCAGCCTGCAGCACTTTGATATTTTCCCAGGCTTCAAAGAAGCACAGCAACAGAAGATGTTTGACTGCAGGGCACATTGAGATACAGCCAGGACTAATATTGGTTATCATGTCTGTTTGTCTTAATGTTCACTGAAATCGCTCAGAGTTCTTGTTTGGTCTGGCGTTTTGGAGGGAAACAAAATTGTTAGTGGTTTTTCAGGTGGCTCGTACAATGCGCCCTAGGATATTTTTTAGTTTGCAAATGACTTTTTTTAAGAACACACAGGAGAATAACATGTCTTAGCTTTATGCTAATTGCAAGGGTTTCTGTAACTGATACCGGCCTAATATGTGTATTTTTTATCTTGTAAACCACTGTAGTCTGGAGTCTGTAGTGGTTAAGGACAGCTGGAAACAGATGATTTGGTGGAGAACTTTGGAAAAGTAAAATTTTAATACAGTTCAAAGTTATTTCACTACTTTCACAAGTAATTCTGTACAAATAGGTTGAGAAATATGAATGTGTTCTGTTTTTTGCTCACTGACATTAAACTGAATATCTGCAATTGTTGAACAAAATATCTAAGATTGTTTGGATTTTTGATGGTATATATACAGAACACATTTTGTAAAATACCAGGAGATGGTTCTGAATTTAAAAAAAAATCTCTTCTAAGTATTTCAGTCATATAAAAAGGGTCACTATGATGGCGAGAAATATACAGTAACTAAACGGAAACACAGAAAGGTTCCAGCAGCACTGTTTGGCCTTCTACTTTATTTCATGTATTTTTTACAAAACATTTTGAACCTGTAACAGAATGATATATAACACAGTAACTTTATAATAATATCTAACCAGGTCACTGACTGAAAGGTGTCATATGATTTTATGCCTAATATATATTATAAAACAGAAAACATTGTTAAATTGTAATTGATGACATGACAGAAAATTGAGAAAACATAAAAACATTTAAAATTTTAAATATTTCAGTTTGACATTTGCACCTATTTTGAATCAACCACATCCCACTGAAGACATGCTTGTTACTCAATTACTTGCAATGTAATTCTGTCAGGGGAACCAGCACTTGACAACAATAAGCATTAGATTGTGTTACACTTTCTTGTCTTTTACTCCACATAACATTAGTTCACTTTTCACACAACAGTGATCCAATTTCTTTGTTTCTCTGTAACAAGTATTGTTTAGTGTGGAGGTTGCCAGCAGCAGGTTAGCACCTCCTCAGCCCTGCTAACATGATAGGCATTCACCTCCATGGGGGATACGTGCTGCACGTTCTATTTATGGATGCTGAGTAAAATGACACTGTACCCTCAAACCCCTGTGTCTGAAAGGGAAAAACACGTTATTGTATGCGGCATGCAGAACTGATTATAACAAGGAATATAAGTGACA
>NC_024309.1:4111920-4119853 GCF_000523025.1 Cynoglossus semilaevis | reverse complement strand
ATTTGGTTTTATTGACTATCAAACAGCTACATGACATCACTAGTCTGACTCCCCAAAGTGGGTCCTGTGAATGTATATCATAAATAGTAAATATAATGCCATGTTTTTAACTAGGCCAATTCTGCATTCTTGGGAAAGATAAAGTGTTTGAATGGAGTGATGATAGTGATGCCCTTGAGATTAACACAGAAAACTGAGGAAGCAGTTTCTGGGTCACCACTGGATTCTTATTTTCCATTTTTTCTATTTAGAAAAAAAAAGTATCTTCTTGTACATTTTTGGGAGTTGAATATTTGGTCTATAAAGAAAAAATAAAATAATTGTACATGTACAGTGAGAATTAATTTTGTTCTGCCATCAAAGGCCATTTGGGAAAAGCAGACAAAGTATCCTATTCTTTACTACACTACTTTAATTCACTATTATTGGGCATTTGTGTCCTAGTTGCGCACAAATTGAAAAGTTAACATAAAAACTAAAGTAAAAAAAAAATTAATAACATGTTTAGATGTGACAAAAGTATACAGATTAGTTTTAAAGAAACATTTCTTGGGACCCAGTAAAAATATAATAACATTGACTGTGTTCAACTGATTTTATTTTTTTTTCTGTATATCAAAGAAAGCATAGTGGAGACCAAACACAAGGCAGGTACAAGTGAGGAGAAAAATTAAGCTTAATCAAAAAACAAAACAATAAAACCCAAAAACTAACAATGCAAAACACCACTGCCACTATTATTGTTCAATATTCAAAGGAATACCTTACTCGTGCTGAGCAGAGGTGGCTTTTAAAACCATTATGGGTTCAATAATAATCGAAAACAGTGATGAGTAGTAATGATAAATCGTATAAGTAGTAGTACAGTTATAACAATAGTGATAATCAAAGTGACAAAACAAAGAGTAAAAAGCAGATCTCCATAAAAACTTATCTAAATTGGACAGTGCAACACCATGTATGTGTATGTGTGTGTGATAGAGAAAGAGATCCCAGTCTTGAGGTCCAAGCACTGTTGTCCATGCTTTACAGACAAGATAGTTTTCTAACAGGAAAGATTTCCCCTGAAAGACCCTTGTTTCAATAACCACACCAGTTGTCATGTTGATGGTTGCGTTGTTAAACGTCTGTAGCTCGTGCAAAAATTTGTGGACTAGTGCAAGTGTCAAGCCGTGGGATGTCATTTACAGTTTGCATTTATGAACACCTCTCCTGCTCTCTGTCAACCTCAAGATAGCTTTTTGGTTTTTGAATGACAGAAAGCAAAGGGAGGATTACTTTGGAATATCAGTTATTTTTTTAATATATTTCTTTACAAAAGTTCATTTTTTCATTTTGTTAAAACTATCAATAGTAACATTATTATACAACTTAAATCGAAGGAAAACATCTTTAGTATGTTATGTGTCCTTCAACACAGCACCATCTTATTAACGCTTAGTCAACACATCGAATGTTTCCCAATTTGTCTTCAAGACTGATGTATCCATTAGTCCCTTAAGGATACTGGCAACACCCAGATTTCTCCCTCGTCACGGCTTTCAGACATCAGGTCCTTACACGGCACGTGCTTTAAAAGGGTAAATAACTGAAAAAGTCAATGAGACAGGGTGACAAGAAAAGTGGACAACAGCTCATGTCAAGCTTCATTCTATAAATATTCAAGAGAATTGTTTGACCTAAATAAAATCAGTTACAATTTTTAATTGCTTGCTGTTGTCAAAATTTGACCTAAATAAAATCAGTTAATCAGTCAATTTTTAATTGCTTGCTGTTGTCAAAATTATGTAGTGAATAAAATACAGGCTCATCTATATCTTAGGGACATTACGCACAGAAAACAAAAGGATAAAATTTATGGACACAGCCTGCACATTTGGCCCAATCTGGATACAATTATTTCACCATCATCATGTGAGCACCAGCTAGGCATCAGCTGATGAACTTCTTATTATGGACATATTTCTGAGATGCCCACTATAAGTGAAAACTGTCTTTCAATTAATTTGAAGAGCTAAATTCAAACACGATTAAAAACTTTTGGCTGGAAGGGTAAATCCACAGGATCAGAATTTTGTTGCCACTGCAAGATAAACGGTCATTATTCTCCTTGGCAACATGGCTGAAAATGTTTACAGGCATGGTTAGTTACTTATCAGATGAAGACATTCAGAGAGTTCACCCTGAAAATGCATAAGAAAGATTTTGGAACAGAGCTCTTCTCCCTTTGTTCCCAGGTCTGTAATCTTTCACCATGATATTCCCCTCACATCTAAAGCATGTTTATTAGATTAAAAAACAAAATTTAATTTTATTTCAGGTGATTTATATTAAGGCATCCAACATGCATTATTGTATCTTCCCATAAAAGACACTTGCATTAGAATGCTTAAAAACATTTTAGACAATGTAAAATGTGTCAAAGTGCGGTATGCCAGGACTCTAAGTTCCTCAGCCTCTTTTTGCCCTGTCTAGTTGGATTGTCGTGAAAACTCAACATGTAAACGGGAACGAATCCACAGCCCCGTTCTTTCTGAAGTACCTTTTTTTTTATGTATATATCCCAAAACAGTAGACACAACACTCTTCATATCACACTGCCATAGCAAATTAAATGTTGATAGTCAATACCAGTTAATCCTTTTTCAATGGTTCGGTCCAGTCCCAAATTATCTAAGCAGTATTTGCTGCACGTGAAGGAGGCATAAGAAAAGCATTTCCACAGGAGCAAACAGTGAGTTACAAGTGTGGGCATTTCATGTTATTTTCCCAAAAAGTGTTCAGCTCCACCATCAAAGCCTTTTCCTCTTTCATTCCAAAAAGGAAATGTGTTTGCATCAGTCTTTGGGGTAGGACAGTTCAAGCATGGCAAGCTGAGTGCCTGTACAAATTATGGGAAGGTCAGTGAATTAAGGTATTATAAATTACAGAGTCAGGATCAGAAATATTTGGATAAAGTGGTTGAAGACACGGGGAAGCTTGAAATTGGTTTCTCACCAATCAGACAGCAGCCGATTAGATGAGGTGCAATATGGATATATTCGGCTGTTTTGTGTTTCTAGCTGGAGTCTGAAGAATAACGGATTAAAAGTCAGTGAAGGTTGAGTAGAGGGTGGAGGGGCAGAGGGAGACAACTTCAAAAACTAAATAATATTAGCTTTTGATTAGTGCTCAAGTTTGCTTATTAAAATCTGAGGAGCCCAAATGGGTCCAAAAATAGTCAGTGTGCAGACCAAAGAGCTGATCTGAGTCTCTAACTGCTGGTGGCCAATGGTGGGGGTGACTCAACAACCACTTCCCCTCCAGAACCTGAACCAGAGCTGCCAAGTGGAGAGGAATGCGAGACCTGCGATCCCAGCACAGCACTTCCAGGTCCACTATTACCGGTGCCATTTTTGTTGACAAGCGTTGTGGGCTGACCAAAGTTAGTGGTTCTCAGCGTTGCCAGGTGACGTGGAGAGAAGACATGCGTCCTCGCTGCAGCGCGGGAGTCGAAGGTGACATTGCAGGCATCACAGCGACCCGTAAGGGTCTCTTTCGACGCTGACTGGCCACCCACAGAGGAAGCTTCAGGTTCAGTAATGGTCAAATGAACAGGTTTGGGGAGGATGGGTCTATTGGCTTTGAGAGCGTTGTACTGTAAGTAGCTTCCTGAGCTCATGTCCACCTTTCCACCTGACACAGGAGACTGGGAATGGGAATACGTGGGTAAATAGACATGACGAGAGAAAGCACAATTAGACTGTAACAATTGTAGATATTGCATTTTGATATTTCATCTCTTTGCCCACTGTACTTAATAATTGAGGAAACTAGCACTCAGACTTTAATTTTTTAATTATTGCACATTTTATTGAGAACAAAGGGATGTAAGTGATGCAGACCTATTGCACAAGCCTTTTTTGCCAGAAAGGCACACAAGAACCCATTTTCATTTAGTACCTCATTCCAGTTTCATGTACTTTAAGTTGTTGAACTAAAAAGAGACCCTGGGACTGTGCAGTTTTTGGAAAATGTTTCAAGATTACTCTTTTTTGAGAATTACTTTTTGCATATAGTTTGCAATTGAAGATAATTTAAAAAAAAGCCACACTTTTCAAAATATTAGAACCAGACAAAAAATTGCATTTGGTAAATCTCCATTATTTATCCTATTAGCATGTGGTAGTACAGTACATTTCTTTTGGCTCACTGAACTATTTCATGTAATGCAACATTTACAACTGAACAAAAGGGATTAAGTTGAAAGACAAATGATAATTTTTCCTATTGCCTGTTCAAAGTTTCAGGAATTCCCACCATTGTTATTTGAACTGGAAATAGCATCATTATTATTTTTGCTTACCAATTTTTCTTGTTGCAATCTCCAGCGTTTCTCCTTGGCTCTGGTATTTTGAAACCAAATTTGCACCACTTTCAGGGGCAGGTTGAGCTCAGTACCAATTGCCTCACACTCCATGGCATTTGGGTGAGCGCAGGTCTCATAACAGGACTGCAGTATTGACAACTGGAGACAGGACAGGTGTGTGCGTGGCCTACGGCTGGATGAATGGGGCAGAAAACTTTCTGTTGGGCTTGACTTAGCTACGGCTGGGGTGTTTGGACTTGCCACCTTGGCAGAGATGGGGGTGTTCGGGCTGACTGGTGCAATGCTGGGAGTAGGAGGAGGGGGGATGGTACGAGCAGGTGGGTGCGTAGGAAGAGCCAGTTGCTCCCTTGATATAGTGTTTATCTTAATGGGCATCTTTGGGGTCCAGTAGTTTAGCCCATTCTGCTTCTGTGGCATTACAGCCGTGGCAGGAGACCGGTTATTGATAGGAGTCGAGGGCAGCTTGGGCACCATGCGGTTTGTGGATCCTGGTCCAGGACCAACTTCAATCTCGTCTTTCTCATCATCAGTCTTTTCTTCTTCACTCTCCTCCTCCTGCTGCTGCTGCTTTCGTTTTAGGGTAGGTCTTGGGGCAATGGGGACGGGTTCCTTAGCTAGGGCTGAAAGATTCGGGGCGTTGACTTTGGGTGCAACTTTGACCATGGAAACATTGCTGGTGGTTTCGAGCTTGGCCTTGACCAAAGTAGAAGAAGCCGTCTCCTTAGGTTTGATTGGAACTGGCAACACTTTTTTCACCAAGATTGGTTTAGCCACATCCTTCACAGGCTCGCTCTCTGTTTTGATAAGAGTGCGCACAATTGGAGTAGTTGTTATTCCCCCAGTATTGCTTGAAGGTGGCTTGTTAGAGAATATGGGCTTGGTGAGAGGCCAAGTAAATTTGATGAGAGGCTTGCCAACTGCTGCCAGAGTGCCATCACTGATGAATCTGACCTCACCTTTTCGTTCCCTTGCTCTCATGTTCTGGAACCAAATTTGAACAACTTTTTTTGGAAGATGGACCCATTCTGAAATCTGTTCAAACTCATGTTTTCCAGGATTTGGGTCTTTAAAGTAGCAGCCATACAGAATGTCAAGTTGATCAGCCTGAATGATGGTTCTTGAACGCCGCATGTCTCTATATCTTCTTCCTTTAGCTTTTCTCTGGTTTTGCTCTTGCTCCCTTTCCTTTTCTCGCTCCCTTTCCGATAATGCTGTGTTCATTTTCTCTGTCTGCCTCATGTAAATACTAGGCTTTGTTACATTATTGCAGTTCAGAAGATTCACACTGCTGTTGGAGGAGGACATGGTACTTGCAGATTCAGGCTTTACTTGGACAACTACCAGACCTTTGGTTGTAGGCCGCAGGCCAAGCCCATCCAGCAACTGCCCCTTCTGCGCGGCAATTTTATCAGCCAGAGAAGATGAGGAAGAGGCATATTTGGAGCTGTTTTTTCCCATGCTGAGATCCAGAGCAGACTCACAGTCCCCACCATTTGAAAGATAATGAGAAGTTTGGTTATGGGAGGAGAGAGACTGCAGTAGAGGGGAGCTTGATATGCGAGTGTGGGCTGATGGATTAGGAAAGGCTGGAATTTTGTTTCCTTCTCCAACCAGTGAAGGGGTAAGAGAGAGAACATATGGACTGATGAACTGAGGAGAAAAGTGAGCAAGGGACATAGGGAGTGAGTGTAGAGCACTAGTTGAAATCTCATGATGCTCTCCAGTGTGGGAGTTTGAACCTGGAGGATCCCCTTGGGCCTCCAGCTCTAGATCTACATCCGAATCTTGCCTCTCCTTCTTTATCTCCACCTCATCACATTCAAATTCTCCCTTTCTTTTCCTTTTTGCCCTTTTGCTAAGCTGACCTTCCTCATCTTCATACTCTTCCTCAGCATCAGAGAGAAATACAGTTGTGGAGCGTAAGACCTTGCCTCCAACTGTGCCTTTTTCACCATGTATCTCCTTTTGTGCAATGCATTTAGCAGGGCTCGCTGTTCCCTCCCTAAAGCATCCACTCTGACTATCTTCATCAGAAACAATGACAGAAGTGTAAACTTCATTTTCAGAGTCTGACGTGAGACAGTAATCTCTTTGACCCTCTATTCCCAAATCTTTCCATCTGCGCTTTCCTCTTCTACTTGACAAATCAATTGCCTGACTCCCTGAAGCTTCAGCACCATCCTCACCTTCTGCTATAATTAAGGAGTTTTCATCATCATCAAAGTCATTGTCTGAGCCATGCACAAGCTGCACTAATCCTCTCAAACCTGGCGGGTGGTCCGATTTTGCTGCCCTCTGCATCTGTTTCGTATATCGGGCGTGGCTCAGCCACCGACGTACCTCATCCTCAGAAAGCCCAACCTCTCTGCCTAGTGCCTCACAGTCTTCACTGGGAGGACTTGCAGCATCAGCCTCACTTCGAGACTCAAAGAAAGCCCAGAGAACCTCTGACTGAAACTCTGAAAGCACTGGAAGTTCTGAATAAACTGACCTACTTATATTACAATGGGATCGGGCTGGGTTGTTATTTAAGGCATTTGTATGTGGACTAGATTTTGAAGTGCCCACAGAACCACAAGGGCTAATTCCAGATTGCAACTTTTGTGGAGTTAAATCTGGACTAAGTGTAAGATTTAAATGCAAAGGACTGAGGGTTGAGTTGCTGGGAACAGATGCAGAAGGCGAGAGAGTATTATTGTTGAGGACTTTCTCTGTGTCAAAATTCATGCTTGCTGCTTTACTGTCTTCCAGCTCCTTTTTTACAGAGATGTCTCCATCCGTTGTGCTATCTGTGTGACCCCTCCAGTTATCCTTATAACCTTCTTCTTTCAATTTTGTTTCTGTTTTACTAGACTGGTCAACAGTGTCGTCTCGTTTAAGTTTCTCTATTTTAATGTCATCTGTCATCAAGTTCTCCCCATTCTTGTTCTGACCAGAGACCCCAACTGTCTCCTCACTCTCCTGCTTTACCTCACACTTTACAGCCTGTTTTTGCTCCTCAAGAAGAGGCTGTACATTTGCTGTGAGCCCAACAGAGGGCCACTGGTTCTGTAAGCTGTTAAGTCTTTGAGTAAGAAGGGCTTGCTGGGCTGTGCTAAGACCCACAAATGGCACACACTGTGTGAGGAGCTGGCCTTGCTGGCTTTCTTGATGCTGTTGAGTCTGTGCTTGCAGCCCATTCAAGATCAAGGGCATGACCATTTGAGGCTGAGGCACAAGCTGATGGGCGGTTACACCGGAAGCAGCACCGGCTGCAAGGAGGGAGGGGAGAAGGGTGTTAGAGAGAGTATTTGGGCTTGATGTAAGGAGGGTAAGGAAAGCTGAAACTGCCTGTGCGGAGGCCACAGGGGAGGTGAGAAGGGAAGGAGCCACTTGGGTAGTTTGAATCTGTTCTCCATCTTTTGTAGTTGGCACCATCACTGATCCAGGAACAACACAGTTTGTAGTTGTCACTAACTGTGGGGATCCACTTCCAGATGTGCTATTAGTATTTGGAGCCATAGACATGCTGCTCCCTAAAGCAGCGGTGGTGGCTGCACTGTTTGCAGCATTTGCAGTGATCCC
>NC_024309.1:4081708-4111825 GCF_000523025.1 Cynoglossus semilaevis | reverse complement strand
CGTGAGCAGTGATCCCAGCATTCCTGGTGCGGGTCTGGTGCAAGACAGATTTCATATGGCTCTCAAGGGTTATGGCATGGTTGTAAGAGACTCGACACACGGCACATTGATAGGGTTTATTTGATACATATGGCCGAGGCAGAACAGGAACTGAGGGAGATTGGGGATCACTATCACCACCCTGTTTTGCAGAGCCCATCGTCATCCTCTGAATGTGGGATGCAGAGTTGTAATGAACATTCAAGGCAGTTCTGCTGGGAAAAGATTCAAGGCAGGCGTTGCATTTGAATGAGCGGGTGTTATTTTCAGCTGGCACACCATTTTTGCCAACTGACTTTTCACTGGCATCTGGGATTTCTGTGTTTTCTGTTGTATTTTGCTGTTTGGCGCTTGTAAGTTGATTTCCCTCCTCTTCTGGCTCATGCTCAGCATTACCTCCCTCCTGCTCCATTATTCTCTCTTCCTCCATCTCTTTGTTTCCAAGCGTCAGGTCAGCGTCTGAATCGTGGCTGGATTGGCAGGGTTCTGAACAGTCGTCTTCACTGGATTTTTGTTGTTGGGATTCAGGATCTGACAAAAAACATATGTATCAATGTAAAAATACAGCCTTCCTGTACTGTTATACTTCAAAACACACAACAACGATAAAAATAATAATGTTATTATAAATATTTTGAAACATTAGTAAAATCCACTGTGTAACAGTGTCACAATAATTGCCAGACCATTAATTATTTTCTCACCTGAGGATTTCTGAGCGACTTGGTCCTCTCCTCCTCTGAGACTCTGCTTTAGAACAGCCTGTTCAAAAAGTAGAAATTAGGAGTAGAAATTCTTGACAGGAAGCAGTCATCTAACAGCTTTGTTCAGATGTGTTGAAAGAAAGCAGGTTTCTAAAGCAGAATTAGATTTGGGCGTAACTGAACATGTGGTTGTATTACACATAGTAAACTTAGCTAGCTTTTAATTTAAGCAAATTACCCTCAAGGGATATATGAGATTGCTAGTAATCAGTAACATTTAGAATTAAAGTTTCATCCAGTTCTAATTATTCACATGCATATGTACAAATGTAAAACTTGTGTTAAGATGTAAAGACGAGATGATTTTATATATATATACACAATGTTATCTGTAAAGAAAGTGCACAAATACAGAATACAAACAAAGAACAAGTCACACCTCAATATTCAATTGTCCTATGCAGAGGGTGGAGGAGATGTGTATAATTTGTTATATAAATTACATTTAAATGTATTATTGAAACCTCTTTTAGTTAAGTAATGAGTCTTTATATACACAATTTCAAAAAGTATTTTAATATTTTCTGTATATGTATATATGGCCAACTGTAGCTATATGAAATAAAACAATAAAGACTATTCAACTGTGTAGAAATTAGTCATAATTTTGAATCACATGCACATAGCATTTGAGAACTGCCTCCTTTTCCGTCTTTTTACTTAAGCCACTTAAATGTCCATCAACCATCAGTTTATTAATTGCAGTATGAAAACTGTTAAAAAGTTAACACACTTCCTTCCCCTCTAAAAAGGTAAATGGCCTGGATGTTAAGCAATATTTTTTTCTCCAGCAACAAGTAGGTAAACAACTATTTAACAATGTAAAACATATGTGATGTCCTAAAATAACCCCTTAAGAATGTAAACAATGTGTGAGACCAATTTAAAATGCTTTCCCAATGAGAAGAAAGTCATACTTACAATGTCCAGGAGTCTTTCAACACAAGATGGAAGTACACTGTGCTGATCTGTGAGATGCAAAGACAGGGAGGATCTGTCTGGTTGGCCTTTTTGGCACAGGGGGCACTGCCACTGTGCCACCCCATTGCTTTCACTGCTTACTGTCTCTCCTGACTCCTCCTGTTAAGTAAAGAGCACATTTCAGAAAACATTTAATTTCAGCTAACAAGCTATACAGACGATACGAAGGATTGTGAAAACAATATGCAAAGCAACGCAGGATAGAAGATGGTAAATGAACTACATTGTAAATAAAACCACCTCAAACCTTTGATTGGTAAGATTTATGTATACACTGTAAGGACTAATCCATACTGTTTCAATGAGCACACAATAGCAAACCAAAAACATAATTACTGCTGCCCTAAATAATTTGTTTCATTTTTTAGTTTCTTCCCCAACTACTAACTGAAAGAAAGATTACACAACAAAGGATTTGTTTGACACCTTTTTTTACATTGCACTGACATACTCTAGATAAAAACACAACTGGCTCAACTTCTTTGCATTACAATTAGTTATGCAACACTATTTGCTTAGTGTTTATATCTAATAAACACTTTCCTGTTATGTTAATGAGATAATGCCATGAAGGCAAGCTGCACATATTAGGCAAGCTTTACTTGCAGTGACATTGTATATATCCAACAACTGTGTTTGCAAACAATGTATTGGCTTCCCGTCATGGAATAAGGGACCAATATTTTTGAGGTTTTGTCTTGCAAATGAAAATTTATAACTTCACTGTACCAAACCGGGTCAAATTTAATAAACTACACAGTTAAGTCATTAATACCATGTAGTCTCGCAGACCACCTCTCTGGTAATAACGTAGACTTAAAAAAGTAGCTGTATGGACGGAAATACTTGCAAAGGGCAGTCATGTTTACGTTTAACGCTAGCCAGAAAAGTCCTGATTACTTAAAAATATTAACATAAATGCAGGTTTCTTCCATCAATCTACAGTTATTCGTTTTCTAAATGCATAATACATGTAGCAAACATTCAAGAAGAAAACATTTGAGTACGTGCCATAGCTAACAATTCACCATCACTTTCAACCGTCCCTGCAAAGCTCACTTCGAAGTTTCGATTAAAACATGTTAACTTATTTTCAAATCTCACACAGCGGTGTGTTTGCAGACCCCGCAGCTTTCCTCGCAAACATCCATAATCCACGATGCAGCTGTACAACAGCTTCAACGCCACATTTCCTTCTCATGCCAATTAGCAGGCTAGCGGAGTTGTTCGACTACAAAATGCTCCGACAAGGCTCCATTTACTTAATTCAACGTCTGTGACAGCCCATCACCACCATTTCATAATTAAAAACTATGACATGAGCAGCCTGACACCTCATTGCCCATAGTTGACTAATTAATCACAAGTCTAATTAGCTATGCCAACAGGAGACGAATCAATTAGCTAGCAGCTAAAACGTTGCATTACAACGGGCTTAGAAGACGAGCTGCAACCGTAATAAAGTGTTAGTAATCCCATGATAAAAGCCGCTCAACTGTGTCCGAGAACCTGGTGTCCGTTAACGCTGTCTGCTGTTGTTTTTCTTCCGTTAAAAGTCAGAAAGATCAGCGCAGTCGAGTGACTTTGTTAGCCGTAGCCAGTTAGCAGACAGATAATTAACTGCCCTCCTCCCCCCACAAAACTCTGCCCTGGTTCAGGTGGGAGCTGCAGCTCCTATACATCGACCGCTTCAACGCCATTAAAAACCAAATTAAACCACACACCCGGCCTAAGCTTTACGTATACACACCTCGGCCTCTATTTAGCTTCGTTGCCCCACTGGATCAGAGCATGTAAAGCGTCTGTCCGCCGCTGTCGCTGAGCGTAGAGCGAGGCCTACACAGCCGTTTAATTAACGAACGTGGCTCCGTTCACAGATGTGTAGAAAACAGTGCCTCCCCCTCTCTCTCCCGTACCCCCCGCCCAACAGACCCCCATTAGACGCGTTCTAGCGCTGAAATCCACACCTAAAACACTTCGGCGCAACACATGTCCATGTAAACTACATTTTCGCTGGTTTTGCCCTTAAGTGGATCCGAAAATTGGTTGAGAGTCGGAGGACTGGGTGCCGCGGTCGGCCGACGGTGGGGGTGGTGTCGGGAGAGCGAGTGAAAAGAGACGAGAAGCAGAAAAAGTTTGCGCTTTTAATGTTGGATTTCTAAAGGGGATCGTGTCTGCGGGAGGTTCGCTCGGTCGTCTATCCGTCCCTCCGACAGTCGCAGGCCAGTCTTACGCACAAAGCAACACAATTAAGCGGTTACAAGCGCGTTTAATTAAGTTGAGAGCAATTAGCTAATGCGTTTTACCTGCATGGTCACCGCTCCAGCACGCACACACGCACACGCTTCCTCTGTGGCTCCTCAGAAGTGAAAAGTTTTCTTTCCTGCCCTCCCTCTCTTCTCTTCTCCTCTCTCTCTCTCTCTCTCTCTCTCGCTATGCTCTGGCTCTTATCCCTCCCTCTCCTCTGTAGTAAACAGACCACAGCTCCCCCCGAGGCTGGCTGTTGACATTCAGAGGGACAACGAGACAAAATCTTATATAACACGCGTACAACTGCTTAATTTATAATAAATCAGCAGCGATAACATATAACTAATCAATGCAGCCTCCATGAACTTCTATTAAAGTATGTGTGTCACGGGGGCCCACTCCCACTATCTCCAGCCCCTCCCTTTATTATTAAACCTTCCTCATTCTCCCATTAAAGGTGGATTAGAGTACACTCGTCCCGCCCGCCTGGATAATGAAGTGTCACTCTGGGGACCTGACAAATAAATAAAGGGCTACACGGACGTGGGCTGTGTCCCGCGTATTTCCCCTACGGTCAGTGTGGTTGTAGGGAGTTTGTGGGGTTAAATATTGATGAAGAAGGGTGGATTATAACTGCACCATCTACGCCCATGCGTTAGTGGGGCAGGAGACGACGCTTCTAAACACTCTATAGCTGTCTGTGACTGCGCCTGTGCAGAATTAACACTTCTGCTGACGTGTGACGACCCTGGCTTTATCCTTCGTCGGGTTTTTTCATGCCGATTTACTTGGTTGAAGGTATTTGCCACATAAAGGTATGTGGGGGCTGTCTACGGAGTTATCGTCTCACCCTTTTGAATCCGCGTGCGTTGGTTATTGGATTTGTATTAGGAAGCCATGCGAGAGTGTTTTGCAAACAGCAGAACAGCTGAGACCAGGCAGAAGGAATTACCTCGTATTTAGAAATATTAGTGTCTCGTTTTTAATTTAATAACAACGTTGCTAAAGAAAATAAATTTAATAGAATTGCACAATTTAGTTAACATGACCTGCACGTGAACTTTTGTCTCTGTACTTCGTTTGATTCAAACTTTGTGAAGATTGTTACATAATCTTGGTTTGAAAAATCAAAAGATTGTTTCGTTTAAAGTACAGTTACTGTTACTAAATTATATTGTTTATTTAATGATATACCTTTGTTGTTGCTGATTTTTAATTAATCTCAATACATTAAAAATATGACACTGGCAACAATGGTCAAAGTATGTTGTAAATAGTATTATTTTAAATCTCGTTTTCTGTAGAAGCTGGTAAATATTTGCCCCCAAGTATTCAACATCTCCCTCCACCCAATACATCATATATAAAGAAATTTTATTAAAATTGAAATAAAAATCTGTCACTAAATACTTAATGATCCACTATATTATGTTTGTATGTACATAACTATAAATAAGGTATTTACCAGGTTGCCAAATTCTTGTTTGCTGCCATGTCATCTTCAACACAGTATGTAAGCATGTACATTCATGTAGTGTTAGGTGTCACAGAAATGTGACCTTATATTTACAATGGTCAAAGTCATGTTAAATGGCATTTTAACTAATCACTACTGGTTGGTTCTTGGTTTTGATGTCACTCCTATCATTTCAGATGAGTGTGGAAGTGGAGAGAAAGTTCACATGCAATCCTGACACTTTAAAGACACTGGAAAAGATTGGGGGTATGTGTTAAATTTGTCTACCAGACACACGTGAGTAAATTTAAAGCAAAGGCTCTTATCTAATGCTCCCTGTCAACTTCATAATGTTCACTAAATGTCCTCTCAAACATTTGCTGGACCTTTCTGCTGTGGTGGACCTCCATTGACTCTAATCAATTGTTTCCCTTTTTTGCCAGTCTGTGTTGGTCACCATCAGTTTCATGACCAGTACTTTGACACTCCCACATTTGACCTTACTTTGAGAAACATGTGGCTTCGTAAACGTAAGGGATGCTGGGAACTCAAGTGTCCTACTACACAGTCAGTCAACAGCACGCAAAATTCAAGTGGACAGCAAAGTAAAGCAGGGCTGTGCACACAATACAATGAGTTAACGAACCTGCATGAAATTCACCAGAGAGTAATAGAAGTCATTAATGCTGTTTGTGAAGAAAGAGGCACAAAGCCAATCCAGTTAGACCTGGAAGAATCTTGGGTGCAAAATGCAAATCTAGTGTGCTTTGCAGAATTTACAACAATACGACAGTCATTTGCTTTAAAGGGGGAAGGTGTGAATGTAGATCTGGACCAAGCTGACTTTGGCTACCAAGTAGGTGAGGTGGAGGTGGTAATACCAAAGGGAGGAGATGTTCAGGCTGCTCTGGAGAAGATTGAAAATATAGCTAAAAAACTGGGTAAGCTATCTATAGATGTCAACCAGAAAATGTAAGAATACACCAGGCTCTCAAAACATGATCTGTTTTTTTTCCTTCTCATTTGTCTCCACAGGCCTGAATCCACATGAAAGAGTTCTTGGGAAAATGGACGTTTACCTCAAAAAAAATAATCCTGAACACTTGGCCACTTTAAAAAGGATGCATGTTTTATAAGAAACCAGTGATGATGTTTGATGTGTACAACAATGTAAATTGAATAAGAAAATAAGTTATTAATTAACTATAATACCAAAGGTAATCTGAATGCCCCCACACACACATAAATATATATTAAACTATGTACAGACTATGATCAGAACCAGGCAACAATTTGGACTTGGCACGCAGTGTTTCTAATACATTCCAGATCAATTACACAAGCACATATATGCTTGAATACAGTGTCCATATAGGATCATATATATGGCAGCTGGTTAAACTAACTAAATCCATGACACATGCAACTCATACTGTCCAATTTGCATTTTTTTCCTCTCTGTCTTTTTTTTTGCTCATGTATGTTTGTTAGGTTTCCATGTCACATCATCTGCAGTCTATAGAGTTCAGTACTATTGCCTCCATTAAATGCTTAATAACTTAATAATATCATTCTGCAGCACCAGAGTGTCTTTTCACCAATGTACGTATCATGTATACTGTACTATACTGGAGATTAAAGAGCATGGCACCGTCCCCACACACTGCTCCCCGGGCACTTAAAAGCTGCCCACTGCTCCCCTCGGTGATGGGTTAAAAGCAGAGGCTCAGTTTCGTTGTGCACATAAAAACAATAAATTATTATACCTATAGTCAATTTCTACGACTACCTTCATTCTGAAACTGCTTATCTGGGACTTTGGGAAGAAACAGGTGAATGTGAGAAAAAAAAACAGTGAAGGACAGTATGCCAACCATGCTGAAGGTCATCTATTGTCTCGTCTCTGTGTGAGTCAATAATTAAATGGCTAACTAAAGTATACAACATATTGTGTATACAACATATATACAAGAGAAAGTTTCCATCCAGTACTAACGCAAACAAAATAAATCTGCTAATGTAATGAGTAAGACTAAAAACATATATGATATGTTGACCGAGCTCATATATTTCACTGTTTTTGCTTTCACTGACTACACTTGAGGATAAAGGAGGTGAGACTTTGTACATCAGCTCCTTTGTTTACCCTCTCCTTGTATTTCGTGGGGAAGACTTAATACATGTCAGAATCTTGCAAGACTATCTTACTAAGTTACCTTAATTCTATCTTAAGTATAAAGTATTTATACATCACTGTATCCAAAGAGAAGAAAAAGATTGATATGATATAGGGCAGCCAGCTACAGATGCAGACGACCCAACAATTTGTCCCATGAGTTATATTCTGTCACCATATTAAATTATATAACACAACTATGTTATATGTTAAGTATTTTGTCACTATATAGAATTTTGTTTTGTAGAGTTTGATTTTGTAATATGACTTAAATCACAAACTTAATTTAAGTTTTAATTAATTTTATTTTTTAATTACTTTTAATTTAAAAAAACAAACATGTTTATTTGGAAAAATACAGTTTAGCATTTACAATTAAATATTAAGTATCTCAAGAAAGAACTATTATGCAAAGATATGTCTTAAATTAATTAATAAACAATTGCGATCAGATATTAAGTTTATTATGAACGAAAAATGACAGACAAAACAACCTATTAACGTGAACTATTTATCAATTTTAAAAAATGTTACTTTAAACACCTTTGATAACAAGCCTAGATCACGTGACAGCTAACGGGAAGACGCAGTGTTTTTCTTCTTACTCTGTTACGTTGGTAAACAATATGGCGGCCGTCTGAGTGTCCCCGTTGCAGTTTTCACATTATAAACAACATCTCTCCTCTAAGACAGCGTCCTACTCATGACAAACCGCTGTGATCTCACACAAACACACGGAGCTGGAGAAGGCCGTCTGACGGACACGCGGTAATTTAATTCGTTAGCATCCACAACTAGCTGTTAGCAGTGTTTCAGTGGAGACGGGGACGTTTGGGGGCTAAGGGAAACTGCTATCTGCATCTGATGTAGATGTACATTTAACTACAGCCTGTAGCGAATGGGCATTATTTGTTTTGTAAATTATCACCCGTGTTGTCCAGTAAAATCGACAATGGAGCTTAGTGTTAAAGGAGATTAGTTGCACTTTCCAAGTTTTTTTGAATATCATTATTTAGCTTTACTTTCTCCATTGCCACATATACCAGACGCTTTACTAAAAACAAATAAAATAAAAATAATAATAATAAGGTCCTTTATAGAGCTGCAGCAACTAGTGGGGTAGGAAAACATGCTGGCAATGTCATATTCTCCATGCTTTCCTGGATTTTAGAAATCAAACAATGGATTTCATGAACTAAAAAATAAAAAGAGAAATAACTTACCAAAAACGTAACCCTTTTCTCCAGGCATCCTTCAGTCTATGGGCTCTCAGTCTAGTTCTGGGATGTCTGGTGGGAGAAGCTCCTCCAGTGACAACCCAGCTGAACAGTCTGAAGCAGCAGAATCAAATCCCCCTAGCAGAACTGCAGATAGACGGTCATCAGACGAGGACTTCGACTTAGCTGAAGTGCTGGCTTACCTACTAAGGAGGTAAAAAAAGAAGAAATCAGTTACTATTTTCATCCATTTCCTATTGGTCTCCATTTTTTACTCGTGACATTGTTGTGCGCAGGGGCCAGGTCAGGCTGGTCCATGGCAGTGGAGCCACAGGGCTGCAGTTGGTCCAGTCATACTCTGACTCTGATGAGGACAGTGATGGAGCCTGGGAAGGTCGACTAGGTGATCGCTACAACCCACCAGGTAACAATTGACATATGTTCAGATGGCTTGTTAATTATAATAATTCGAAATGCATCTGATCAATTTACTTGTGTGCACCTTATTAGTGGATGCTCAGCCGGACACACTCGAGGTTGACAAAAGTGAGATCCGAACTCAGATCCTGCTGGCTACTGCCTCTTCTGCCCAGAAAGTCCAACGCAGTTTTACCCACATGCTAACAGAGGTTAGCAATGTAACACCTATTGTTGGTTGCCTAGTTACAGATAAACTCATATGATGGGATATTTCTTAGTCAGTCCCAAGCTCTAAAATCTTTCCAATGATCTTGTCACATCTTTAGAGAGAACAAGGCAGATGTAGAGCATCCAGTTTTTCTCACGGGGAGTGCAGTCGGATACGCTCACAGTAAGATTTTCAAAATGAAATTTTCTTATGAAAGTATCACTCGGTGTCACTCTCGCAAACTGCAAAATGTCACTTTAAAGTCAAACATTCATTCCTGACAAAGCATTAACTCTTGGCTCTCAGTTGATTTTTTCTATCATCGGTTACCTCAACAGCTACCTGCCAAACTATGTGTCACACAAGGACACATACGAGCAGAAAGCCTTCTGTGGAGTGTACAGTGAAGATGGCAACATGTTCCTCTCTGCCTGCCAAGGTGAAAATCTCATCTGTTTTTAAGACACAGATTTAAAAATAAAAATATAGGCATTTTTTTCAAATAATATAAGCAATTGACATGCAATAGACTTCAAGAGTTGTAGGTTGTAGGTAATTTGCTTATTCATGTTTTTTCTTCTTCTGTGTTTGAAAGTTCAGAATTAGGAATAAACTTTTAATGACGGTGCATGTCTTTTTTTCTGTTGCTCATTGAAGACCAGAACATCCGTCTGTACGATACCACCAAGGGGCGTTTTAATTTAGTCCGAACAGTGAAGGCTCGTGATGTGGGTTGGAGCGTTCTCGACGTCTGCTTTACTCCCGATGCTCACCATGTTCTCTACTCCAGTTGGTCTGACTACAGTAAGACTTACTAAATGCTATAGTTAGTGTGGCAACTGACAAGTTAGGATGGTTTGTCTTTCGTTTAATAGGTAGAGTGTTGGATTCAGTTTTAAAGTCATCAAAAGGACCAAGTATGAAAAACTAAAAATATCTGAAATACTTTTTACACTTTGATTTATTTTATGCTGTTATATTTGTTATAATATGTTGGAACATATAGTTTTCTAGGCCCGAATAACCAACAGCAATGTCATCCTACTTATCTAACATATTTCGTGTATAAACATATATTTATTAGATCTCATGACATGTTGTTTTATTTTCTGAATCATTTCCTTGCACATTTCTTCCAAACAGTTCACATGTGCAGTTTAGATGGAGACAGTGAACACCACACCGCCCTGGACCTCAAGTTAGTGTTTTCCCAATAGTAACTTATGACATTAGGAATAAGGTAATCTCTCATTTCCTGTGTCCATTTCCATCTGGTTGAATGATGCACTTGGAAACTCATCTACATCCAGCCCGTGGTACTGTGTGTTCCTCTGTCAGCCTCAGAGATCACTGTTTAAACACGGCACTGCCATTAAACGCAAACACACACCCTTCACACGCATTGTTTAACGGCTGACGTGTGCCTTTATCCATCCTTTTGGTGTGGCATGACATACATACAATGGATGGTGTAGTTGTTATTCCATCATTGTACCACTGCTGCCTTTTCAACCTGCTTGTGTCTCTCTGTGTGTGTATATGTGTGTATGTGCGGTTGTAGTCCAGACGAGAGAAGGTTTTGTGTATTCTCCCTGGCTGCATCCACAGATGGCAAAGAGGTCCTGGGAGGGTGAGTTCATTATACACCTTTTTTTTAACCTTGTTTCCTGCTTTCTAATTTTATAATAAGATAAGAGATCTACGTTAGCTGTTTCACTCCAGTCTTAACAATGACGGAGTGTTCTGCCATGATGTTTAAGCTTGAAGTATGTTTTAGAAAATGCTTTGCTATCTCGTCAAAACCAAACCCTAGAAACACAAGAACACAGTCTGACTTACAACGCCCAGAAGCCAAGTGAGAAGAGTGAACTTCTCTTGTTAAATATGTGACATCATCTTTGTCATAATGAACTGCAGAGATTTTGTTACGACAAATTGTTTGGTTAGCTCTCGGGAAAATTTCATTTCATATTTATTACAGTATTGTGAGGAACAGACATTTGGTTTTCCATCTTTTCCAAGCTTGGCTCATCTATTAAAAGCCAAAAGAATGTGGATTAGATCTGCACAAAATAACCAAACAAATAAATGACATGCTCAATCAAATATTGCTTCATTCTTTCTTTCCTCCCTATTTCAGAGCAAATGATGGTTGCCTGTATGTTTATGACCTTGAGCAGAATAAAAGAACATTGAAGGTAAATTCCTCAATTAATGATTTCTGTTATTGCTGCATCTGTGTCTGCACATCAGGCAAAAATAAATATTACTAAGCCTGCACCGGGTCACATAATGTCAAAATCTGCTCTGCTGCTTTTATCGTAACAAAAGGAGTCCTGATCCTTCTGTCAGTGGGGCAGAGGGGTTAAATCCACCTCCTCTTCCCACAACCACCCTCTGTGTGGAAATCATTTGCCATCTGCTTCATCATGATCTGACACGCTCTCTTACCTCTGCATGACAGATTCTCTGATTTATTCTGAATTACCTTTGCCCTTTTTTGGCATCCTTGTGTTTTTAGATGACGCTGGTAAACAAATTTGGGGTTTTTTTTTTTTTTTTTAGTTATAACCTAATTGCAGTAAGGTCTGAAGCCAACACTGTCTCATATGAACAAGTGAGGTGTTTTATTCCTCTCAGCCACAGAGCTCTATTGTTTTCCAAAGACTAACATGAGTCAGCTACATTGTCGCACTGTCTGACACTTTTATTCCTTGTGATACAAACACTGTATTTCACTCTGATCCATTCCAATAGACTGGCCTGTTGCTATTTCTAAGAATTTAAATTTCATATTTAAATTTAGCATTTATTCATGAGAAAACCATTTTATCTCAGTCTTTCTCAGCAACATTCTGACTCGCGCACACACACACACTGCACTGTTAGTCACTGACACTTCCTTCGTTCTTCTTTTTTAGATTGATGCCCATGAAGACGACGTGAACGCTGTGGCATTTGCGGACAGCTCATCCCAGCTGCTATTTTCTGGCAGCGACGACGCAGTGTGCAAGGTGTGGGACAGACGGATGCTGCAAGAGGACAGACCTCAGCCCGTGGGACAGCTGGCTGGACACCGAGACGGCATTACCTTCATCCACAGCAAGGTGGAAAAAAGATGCTGCTGGCATTTTATTTGGATTTGACTGAAAATGATTAATTACAAGCCCAAATTAGCCACAGTACACTCATTTCGAGTCCAGCCTAATAGTCTCAGGGGCTCACAGGTACAATTTGTTTCCTTTTTTTCTTTTTTTTCAAAAATCTGGTTCTTGTGTGTGTGTGTGTTTCCACTGGGCCAGGGAGATGCACGCTATCTGATCAGCAACTCAAAGGACCAGTCCATCAAACTCTGGGACATCAGAAAATTCTCACCCAAGGAAGGCCTGGCAGCCTCACGTCTGGCTGTCACACATCAAAACTGGGATTACCGCTGGCAGCAGGTTCCACCAAAAGGTGAGGAAGGAAGGGATTAAGATGTCAAGCATCTGAAGTATACATGTACGTAATTATTATGGGTTTGCATTATAAAGTAAGAGTTTGAATGCTTTGTAGTAGGTTTCTGGGACAAAGATGAAATCTCGACAAAGTAATTTTTTTTCATGTGTTTTATGTTAAAAACATTTCGTATCTGTCTGTCTTGTAGGCCAGCCCTTTTTTGTTGCCCTCTTCATTTAATCAATTATTTGTTTCTCCGTTGCAGCCTTGAAAAGACACAAACTGACTGGAGACACGTCGGTGATGACCTATCGTGGTCATGGCGTTCTGCACACGCTCATCCGCTGCCGATTTTCACCAGAGTTCAGTACCGGTCAGAGGTTCATCTACTCTGGCTGCTCAACGGGAAAAATCGTCAGTAAGTGTAAAACAATTTGGGCGTCGTATCAGTGCCGGTCTTACGGTGCACTGCAATGTAAACATGGCTCAAACCTGACTCTGGGTCACTGCGTCACAGTCCTAGTGATGGAGGATGTTTTGTAAAGTTGTCAGGCAGAGTGCAGCAATTTTCTATCCGAATTGGCAGCAGAGGTTCTTGTTGTGACACAGACTTGTCTAACTTGACTTAGATCAAATAAGTAAATTAAATATTAGTTTAATTTACTTAATATTAGTAAGTAAATTAAAATTAATTAATTAAAATTAAATCTGACACAAAATTCACAGTGCCTATTTGATTTACATGCTGATTGTTAATAGGCCAAGAGCTCTGCTCACTGACTGGCCTCCTCCCAGAACATTAGCATCTTATGTGTAAAATACCTAAACTTTGACTAAATGTAGTAGAAACAGATCCAGATGAAACCGATTATGTCACTGTAACGTCTGTTGCTGGGCCTCCTTTGGGGACTAAATAGCTGCTGAAGACGTGACTCTTTGTCTTTGGAAGAAGGAATGGATCAACATATGAAACTAGACCTGATCCAAAATGGCTCCAGAATTCATGAAAAGGCCAAAATGTAATCTGTTAAAGAAGAAAATGCCATCCTGGCAACATTGTATGATTTCTATCCTGTGATTGCAGTGTTTCTGATGTTTCTCCCTGTCTCCCTCGCTTTCCCTCTCTCTCACACTTTCTCTCTCTCTCACAGTTTATGATGTGCTAACAGGCTCTGTTGTTTCTAAATTGTCCAACCATGACGCCTGTGTTAGGGACGTCAGCTGGCATCCATATGAGGACAATATTATCAGCAGTTCTGTGAGTAGAGTTCAGCTGTAACCCCTCCCTCTCCCATCCACCCTTTTTCCGTATTTCTTTAGGTTTTAACAGTTTCAACAGTTGCGTTACTGCCAGCCGCTCCTCCAAGCTCCCTGATCCCAAATAAAAGGAAAACGAGATGCAATGTGTTTGAAATGCAAACAGAGGGTAGCATCCCTACAGGAGAACCAAGGCACTACATCTATATTTTGATATTTTGATACTTTTTTAATGTATATATAGTGGGGGCCATGCTGAACATATTTGTCATTAGATGTGGCCGTCCAATGGACTGGCCATAGAGTACCATAGGTTTAAATTGTTTAAATTTATTTTCAACCTTTATTGTTCAATTTTAATAACTTTCTTTATTTTCAACCTTTTATTGTTCAATTTTAATAACTTTCTTGCTCGGCAGTAACCTGGATAAAAAGTATAAATTCTGATTCCTGTTTCTCCTCTTTGTTTGTCAACAGTGGGACGGAGCAGTTCAGATGTGGGAGCACAGACAAACACATCCTCTTGAGGAGGAGCGAAAGATGGACAGAGAATGATGGTGAGAAAGAAGAGGGATGAGGAAAAGATCTTGTATGAAGAGAGCGAGAGAGAGAGAGAGAGAGAGAGAGAGAGGTCCAAACGGAGGTAAATAATAAGCCCAGAAGGACCGAGAGAGACTCGGATGTCTTGTCTCGGATGCTGGACAGAAATGATTTCTATGTGTTTATTTGAAGGGCATTAAAGCCTGGAATTAAGAATTCAGCTTAAGCAAATGACCTATTTTTTCTTTACTTTTTATTTCCTTACTGGCTGAGGTGTTTTAATTATTTGGGCTATAATTTCAAATGTGCTGAAACAATATTATTTCAGCATACACTTCAGCTGGTGATATCTGAGCGTAAGCTAAGTCATTAAGAAAAAAAAATCAAGGCAAAATATAGCAGAGCAGAGTCTGAGGTGAATGATTGTGTATAATTGTATAGTATTTTAATGATGTGTTTGCACTCTATAAGTGCATTTAGATTGTTGTTAGTGTGCTGACTTGACTACACTGTCACATACCAGGGGCTGTCAAAGTTTAAGTTCAGTTTTTGTTTAAAAGAATATATTGAAAATGAATATATTAAAAAAAATAAATAAGTGCTTTAATTGCCATAGACTAAACCCAGTGAGGTTCCCCACCGGTCCACTGGCTTTCTGTAACTCAGGAGAAGGGCACAAACACACATACACACACACACATACAGTTTTGCTGTTGAATGATCAATAATTAAGTGTGAATTATCTTCTGTCGTCTCAGGTCAGAAAACATCACTGGCCTCTTGTCTTGTTTTTCACGCAGGTCAGCACGAAGCTCTTAACTCAAGTTCTGAGCCAGTAAAACAAAAGTTAACTTTGCTATCAGTATAGAACTCTATAAAAGAGTTTGAGGGGATCATCAAACCTAGGGTTAGGTCTGATGAAGGCGTGAGCATTTCTACGCTGGGCTAAAAACTTAAACTCACTCAACTGTTAAAACAATTTTAAGGTGTTAATACCGATTTTTTTCTCTCTGTTTTTGAACAAAAAAAAACAATAAAATTTTATTTTAAATGTTGCACAAAGTATGTGGTTGGTCTGTATTTTTTTTTAATTATTATTTTTAGATTTGATTATCAAATGCAGTTTTCAACACCAATAAATAGACCTTACTTTATTTATTCTAAATTTAATCGTATTGCAATGCAACATGAAGTGAAAAAAAAGTTAGTTATTAAGGAGCACGGTAAACCTTTTTGTTAATAGGTTAGCTAGCTAACTGCACCAAAGTCAGCATGGAAGTTGCTTACCTTCTCTGGGTTTCCGTTAGCTTGTATGGTGTTCACCAGGAACTTTAGGGCAGCAGCACGCCACATTGATTCAAACCTGGCCGGGCAGTTGTCCAGACATTGACAGACAGTTGTGTGAAGGACTTCCATTAGGGCTGCTGCAATCAGGGAGATGAGGAGTGTGCATTAAAGATGTTGGCGCCCATCAGAATGTTCAGTTTCTACCATGACTTCAGGGATTTCGTTGTACAAACCTTATTTATGTGGCTTCTTGTACAAATACTGCTTTAATGTGCATTTTTACAAACAGATCTTTTTACGTTGAATCAAATATTCTTGTTGTGAACTGTATTCCCACTAATAGTTTTTGCACAACCTTAAGTAAATGCTGTGTATTTTCTTACCTCACCTTAAGAAATCAGGTCATTTGGTTGAATCCATCATTCAGGTCTGCTATTATCAGTAGCAAATAGCAGACAGCTGAAACACAGCTGCTGCAGGAACCAAGAAAAGTCGTCTTAAGGTCGTCGTAATGACCGATGCAGCAAGAGCTCTAAAATTAGACCGAGGTTCTGTGGCACGTCTGGTTTGAATTACACTTATTGTTTCTACTTATTACAAGTTTGCTTCTAAAAAAAAACCCTATGATTAAATCATTACAATATGAGGCAGCGTTTCAGTGAGACACACTGCTTGTAATTATTTTTGCAAAAGGGAAAACAAGTCAGCTGTGATTTAAGAAAATGTTGGTTCCACAAAGTGAAGTCATCAGAGCGCTATGTCAAATGTTATCGTGATATGTTGAAATTCCGCGTCAGATTTAACAGTTTAAAAGGAGTTAGAGCCACTCAGTAAATCTGCGACCAGCACGGCCTGTCTGCGCAAGAGGTATATATTTTTTTCACATATGTACTCCAGAAGCATTTGTAGAACTCGGAGTTCTGGCTGGAGAAAATAGAGCAGTGTGTTTCACTAAGCATGAATCTCATGCAAAGACTAAATTTATTCCATTTGGCTGAAGAGGTTTTAGGAGGCTGTGGCCTGAGGATTGGGCCTGGGAATAAAAAGAACTGAAAGTACTGTGGATGAAATGCAGCTGTCTCTGAATCCAAATGCAGACTGGCAACATTGTATAATTGAAATCAAAGTGAGTATTCACGTCGGCTCCAACAGCCGACTGCAGGAATGTGCCTGGGAATAAAGGCGAGTCAGAGGAGAGGGAGCGTGTTGCAGTCTGGTGTAAGATTGTTGTGGAGAAGAATGGGGTCAGATCCAACAGCAGCTTTAAATGTGTCTCTACTTTCAGCCTGTGTTTGGGGAGGGGGAGGGGCAAAAGGGCAGATGGGTTGTATTTTTGTAAAACATGTGCTCTCCCGCATGTCTGACAGTGATAAAGTGGGAAGGTCCCAGGGAGGGACTGGTGTGACTTTCAGTCAAAAGACAGTAAGGTAGGCTGTAGCTTCAGGACTGAAAAAAAAGGGACAAAAAGAACAAAGTCTGCCATAGAATCACCCTGATGAGACAGGTGGACGGGACGAACATGGGACACTTGACAAGTGAAAAGTCCTTGAACAGCCTCACAACAGAGGTGACCTTGGAAACGTTGCACAAAATGGCAGAGGAGCTGATGCTGTCAGGGAAGTTCATCTTCAGAATCCTGAATGCCATACTGGAATCTGTCACAAACCTGTTGGCCACTGTTTTGGGCAGCCACGTGGTCAGGAGACATTTCCACCTCATGCTGTCAGCTTTGGTTCTGTTTGGGCCTGTGCTCAGTCTGTGGGTGTCAAAGTTCAGCATCTTTGCAAACAGCCACCACTATCTGTACAGGTGAGAGCTTTCCCCACTTTAATCTTTACTACTTATGCTCTAAGATAGAGTTAGACTCTGCTGGGGTTCTTTTAGGTGATTAGTAATATGTAATATGTTGACACTGAACACTCTTACTGCGTGGGATTTTCAGGCAGGATATACTATAAAAAAACGTTTATTTTTATCACGTTCCCCTTTTACACTAATGCATCTCACAGATGCGGAATTACCATACTCAGCAAAAGCCTCAGGCATGCATTAGATTTTGAATGTAATTTGAAGTTGGCCTGCTGGACTTAGCAGCATCTAGTGGTGAAATAACGTGGAAATTTGCAACATATTCTGTATTCATTTCTTCTAAAACTTAGATAGACCAATGCTAGATGTATCCACAACTCATGCATACTGTTTCTGTTTCAGACATGCACAGATTAGCTTGCAGTACATATACCAATGCTTATTAATTTGTAAAAGTAAGTCAATGTTCAGGTTTAGGTGATCAAACTTGAATCTACCTTTTGCTGTTGCCATAGATTGGTAAACCTTTGTAATAATATATCATTTGGATAATCAAATGAGATATTTCTGGTAACTAAATTGTGACTTTTATTTCATAATTGTTCAACCATACATGTTTGCTATATTCAACATTTTTTGTAATTCTCAGCTCTTGTAAATATGTCATTTTTAATCTATTTACAGTGTGTTATTAATTATCATATTTTATTTCACATTATCTTATATAATTTGTTTGTATCTTATTCTATCTTGTGTTGTTTTCAGTATGGTGTCCACCTTTTTTGCTGTCTCTGTAATACTGTGCATTGTTCTGCAGCTGCTGTATCACTTACATCCTAGAAAAATTACCCTCTGGGCACAGTGAAACATAACTCACACATTCAGTCGCACGCACACACAATTTTTCTTGTTAACTGTTATCCTGCACTGAATTTTATCTATGTTGTATTCTACCCAGAATCTTTACTAGTTAATAGTTAATAATACCAACTTTTGCTGAAATATCAGTAAGAAAGCCAGAAATGGTCATTAATTTGTAACCAACACACAATAACCATAATTATTAAAATGATCTGTACGCCATGTACTACTAGAGTAAATTCTCAACTCAACCTTTATTTGTGGTCTCACTAGAGAAACTCAACCTTTATTTGTGGTCTCACTACAGAGTAAATTGAGAAACTCAACCTTTGTTTGTGGTCTCACTATATGTGAGCTGTGATTTTATGATTTTGTGTCTATGACATTTTTTAAAATTTTCTTCATTTATCATATACTACAGGAAATTTCTGAGATCCACCATGGGTTGGACCTGCATCTTCACCTGTTCCTTCATCCTCCTACTCTCCCTCTCAGCCCGACACTCCATCTCTCTTACCCTGCGCCACCTCTCAAGGATAGGTGCGGTGGGTTTGCTTTGGTGCGGGTGCCGCCACCTCCTGACCCTACTGGAAGATGCTACAGGGACCTGTTATGAACCCATGCCTGTCACACAGGGCGACGCCCAGAGCTCTGCCACTGCAGGCGCGCCTATGCTGCTCCTGCATGAAGATCAAACCAGGGCCTCCTGCCTCAGAGGCAACATGCTGTGGAGAGGATATGAAGTGTCCCAGGACATCCTCATCCTCTGCCTGTGCTGCCTGCTTTTATTGGAGGAACTGTCTGTCTTTGGCCTCCATGTAGCCCAGAGAAAACCCCGGGAGGGATCTCCAGGAGCACCCCTAAGATTGGTCTTCCTCTTCAGTGTATTTCTTCTTTGTGTGCTGCTGTTCCTTTTATTATGTATGCTGGCATACTTTCCAAAGCTCCCCTCCCAGCAGTTAGGGGGAGCTCTGGGCTACCTGGGCTGGAAAGGACTTTACCAGGGATGGTACAAGTTTGCACCCAGATGGTGTTTTGTTTGTTTGCCAAAAGATGGACTCTCACCCTGTACAGACACTGACAAACACTAAACTTTGACAAGGAAATGTGTTGAGAATGATAGCGAGTTTTAATGCTCTGGGTATTTCCTGTTTTTCTCAGAGTTGACAATAACTTGAAAACATTTCAGTAAAAATGTGTATTCCTGTATATCTTCTGTCAAATCTATGAACTGTTCTTTTTGTTACACACTGTTCTCAATGCAAAAGTGTGAAATGACATGAATAAATGAGGAGGTCACGTTGATTCTTGTGTTGTCACTGGTTCAAAACAACTTTCAAATTCCTTTTTTGGGACACGGTGAGAGTTATCAGAATCATGTTGCTTTATTTTGTAAGGTGAAACAAAATGCATGCACAACAGGAGAAGGCAGAAGTTTTTATGGATCAGAGTGGCTATTTTGTTACTCGATAAGAGTGTCACACTAGACTTTCTGTATCCTGTGAAGGCCTGTGAGAGTGCTGATGTCAGGATCAGTAGATGAGCGCTTTCCCATCTCCTCTGGGCTTCTTAATCTTGTCGTAGTTCTTGTTAATAATGTCAAACAGCACGGCCTGCGGGTAGAGAACAAAAAAAAAGAGAGACAAAGAGAAAGAGATATGAAACAAAAGGCGATGCAGTCGGACAGACATAGGTTGGAGGGAGCAATAAAAGGGAGCAGCGCTGAGATTCAGAGCTGCTGTGCTTTTGTGTTAAATGGCTCCTTTCATCATCACCTGCACTGCTGCATTCATTGGAAGTATCAAACACAGCAGGACAATAAACAGAGGATGAGAAGACGGTGATTAATGGACAGGAGGAGGAGAATGGATCAGTTTAACACAAGTACTGCAATTAGTTTAATTACCAGTCTATTAGGAAGGAACAGGTTTTAATTATTCACTGCCTCCACAGCTTCATCACAGCTGGAGTATTTCACAGCTGTGGATGTAGTTTGGTTTAAAAGCAGGGTTTGATCAATCACTCCTGAATATTATTTCCATTGTTTTCACATACAGATTTTCTTCTCTGTACATTGTAGAAATAAAACAGTTATGGACGTGTCTTACGTAGGTGTTACAAATGTCCAGGACCACGAGGCGCAGCTCACAGTACTGATATTGGTCCAGCTCGTGTACCAGCTGCCTGTAGTCTCCCTGAAGCACAAAATACATGCACACAGGTCCTGAGTTAAAGTGTGAAAAAATGATGAAAAACACAGACTGTGCGTACTGAGCAAGAGAGTTAGCATACTGACCACGTGAGGTTGTTTGGAGGCTTTGGCCACAGCATCACCTCTCTCACTGTAATATCTAAGAAAACAAAGGAGAGGTTCATGTTATTGTGAACACTGTGAACACTGTGTGAACACCAGTGATGTGCTGCTGCACAGTGAGATTACAATCCCTCAGGGTAAATGTCATGGTTCCTCTTTTGAAACACAGAGCTCAGTTCTGGTTAAAGTGAAGTGAGGACAATCAATATAAGACTTTTAATAAACTAGCTGTAATTCTAACTCCTGTGTGAGCAGAGGTTTTCTTTTGTTGAAAAAAAGAAAGAGACAATGATCATGAGCTCGACTCCAATTCCACAGAATCACAGAAAAAAAAACCCTGATAGATTTTTGTAGTTGCCATGGAGAATCTGCGTCTTAAGGGTTGTATAGATATTGTACAAGCTTTTGGAGTGGATAACATTACATATCCACCCAAGTGTGGCAAAACTATCTAGAGTGCCACCTAGTGACAAGCTGCAAATAAAACCCACACTTGAGCAACACATTGTTCTTTACCAATCTTCATGAGGCTTTAACGTCCTCAGGGGAAGGACAACCACAGTGTCAACAAATAAACAGGACAGAATTATGAACCCGAGCACCACAAACCTGACCAGGGTCTGCAAGTTGTCATAACAATGAACTGCAAGCAGTTACTACTGGTGGAATTTAACATTAAAATATTTTAACAGGAAAAACAAAAGACATTTATTTCTAAATCAACACAGAAAATAAAATGTTTAATTTGCATTCATTGCATCATTTAAGACTTGTTATATCTTGATTTTACCACTCACAAAGATGCAAATATACAGTACTTTTTAGGAAGCTGTTAACTGTGTGTGTCGTATACTTTGATATTTGGGTTTGGAATCCCTCAATCTTGGTGCGTGTGCTGGTCAGCAGCTCAAACACTTTCTCCTGTCAAACAGAAGTAATAAAAGTCATTAACACACATCATCACATCATTTAAATCTGAGAAGAAGCAACATTTTTACCTGCACAGCGACTCCAAAGTTGTTACCATCCTCAATTTTGGGGATCTGGAGTTGCACCCACATCGACACCTTTCAGAGGAAAAAGAACGTCAGCTGTAAAATTTACCCAACAGATATGGGCAATGCAGTTTAATATTAAAAACAAATTTTAAATCCACCCAGAAGACAAAGGCAACAGACTGACTGACCGTGTTGAGCTTCTCCTTCAGTGTGTGGATCTGAGGCTTCACCTCCTTCAGGAGACTCTCCACCCGCTCATTGGTGCAAATGGGCCCACATGGAGGACCTGCAGTACAAAAACAAAAGAGGAGGAGAATTCTGTTCTGAATCACAGTTCCTGTGTAGACCTAGATCAAGTATTACAATAATGGATGGACCAAATGTGATGTTTTTGAATGGTACAATATAACTTAAAAAAAATATATATATATAATAATAGTAATTTGAACCAAAGCTAATAAGCAACACATATCCATTCACACAAATCCAAGATAAATGTGTTTTTAAGATAATAAAGACCAAATATAGATGTGGTGATTTATCTATTTACCTGCATCTTCATCCTCCTTCTCACTGTCCTTGTCCTTGTCCTTCTTTCCCTCCTTCTGCAGCAGATAATCAGTAACACATCAGGTTAAATATTAAACACTCTCTTCAACACAAAACTAACACACGACACTCTTGTCTCTCAAGCTCTTTTCTATTGTAGTTAGTTAGTTTGTTTGTAAGTATTAAAAATCTAATTTAATCAACCGCTAAATATTAACACTTGCAGAGGTCTCATTTAAGAGGCTTTGTGCAGTACTACTAAATAATTTCATGTACTTGGGGAAAAAAACACAAGAGGTTTTCATAATCTGGTATCTGGTATAACCAAAGACCATTCAGTCCTAATCTCTTGTTTTAAACACTGATGTATAACCAAAGACCATTCAGTCCTAATGTGACACTGGAACTGTTTACTAGTTTGGATCCTCGTCATTCAGTCATTTTCAGACTGCATGGACAGAGACCTACTTCCTCCTTCTTCTTGCGTTTGGCTTCCTCCTTGGCCGGGTCAGGAATGGGGATGTCCAGTGGTGCCTTAAGTGACTCCAGGCTGTCGCAGGTGGAAAAGGTCTGAGAGAATAAACACAACCCAAACTTAAGAACAGAACAGCACTTAAGTTCATAATAAACACTGCATCACACTGGTTTACTATAAATGAGCCTTGAGTTACTAGGAGCTGATTTAATAGATTACTTTCCCTTGTAATTTATTACACCTACACTCTGTACATTACAACTATAACACGCTATTTATTTGTTTCAGTGGAAATAAATCAAATAATGCAGATGCACACTGTGCCACCATATAATGTGACTCTGGCTGATACACTATAAGTTCAGTTGTAGTTTTTTTTTGCTTGTTTGCTTTTTTTTTTTGCAATTCACCAAGTTGTACCTTTGAGCAAATATTCAGAGTGTCTTACAACAACATTTCAGCAACCAAAAACATTCACCCAGTTTATGCTGTATTGACTAAATCCTGAATATATTTTCCCATACAGTTTTATGCTCAACTGTTTGTTATCAGTATGATTTATTCACTTGTAGTTGTTGTACGGTTGTTTACAATATTCTACTGATGCCAAATACCGTTAACAACAGCTGCAGCTCTTCAATCTTCTGAGGGAAGAACTTTTTCACCAGTTCTTCTGCCTGTTAGAAAAATATAATAACATACAATAAAATAATTTTCAAAATGACAATTTTGTAATTTTTTTATTTGATTTTTAACGATAATTCGGTTCAATGACCTCTTTGTTGAGCTTCTGGCAGAAGTCATCAACCTGTAATAAATGAGTTCAGTTAGAAAGTGATAGTGGAAGTAGAAGAGACGCACACACGCGCACACACGCATAGACACGTTCACATACACTGTTGTTCACCTGTTACCTGTGTGTAACTGATATATGGCAGGAATTTGAACCTGAACACTGTCTTTGAGGTGTTCAACTTAACTTCTGGAAGCACGAACACACACATGCACACACACTGGTTCTTACCTGTTTGCTCGAATCGAGTCGTATATCCATGGCGGCCATGTCGCGTCTGTAGATTCAAAATATTAAAGTTATATAAAATGTATTATCGTGCTACGACTAAACTCACCAGGAACATTAAAAAACCTTCGTCAGTGCGACACCGATGCGTAGACGTTGCAACAGGAACAAAATCGAAAACGAAAGTAATTCGCTATATCAAAATTACCGAACTTCCCCGTTGAAAAAGACAAAATGTTGCATCCTGGGAACTGTAGTGATTTTTTCATTTTCCTCTTTTGATAGTCAAGACTATCAAATTACTAAACGTTGGTCTGCTTTTGTTTAATGATAACGTAACGTAATACTGTATTGTTGTATACATTGCTGCTGTTTGTGTAACTGCTACTATTAAAACTCCATGTTATCCTAATGTTACTATTCGTACACTGCTACTGTTAATACTACACTGCTGTTAAAACTACTGACCACCATATCGGTAGAATTACTATAACAATTTTAATATTTATTATATGTTATTGTAATATTTCACTACTACTACTACTAGTATTACCGCAGCATCTGGTGCAATGAAAGAAAGAACAGCATTAAATGTAAGCATTGAAATGATTTACACGACACAGTGAAAGGTTCGTTCTTTAATTAATTTAGTATAAAATGGTACAGAAGTATTACAACAATTGTTGAACAGTATATTGTTGAAAAATAAACGTTCACAACACGTTCACATCTTCTGTAACAGCTGACTCTGTCCACTAGATAGTGCTGCTGTGCGAAGAGAAGCAACCGGACCTATATTGTCGTAAATTACAGGATGCAGAGGCAGATAATAATAAAAAAGTGTTTATAGTTGGTTTGTTTGATTGAACTTAATTCAGTGAGTTTGCGTGACTGCAGATAAGTCTCCACTGCTGCTAGGGAATGTTCTTGAGAGTAAAAATGGAGACTTTGAAAGCACTGTTTTTGTTGTGTGTATTCTTAAGAGTCTTTGGGGGGACAGTACTTTCCTGTCAATTTATATATTGTAGTGGTCACAACATGACCAACGCTCGAAAGATACACTTTGAAAGAATGAGGTAAACCCTATGAGATGATCTCTCACATTATCTGGCTGAATATTGATCACTGCAGGACCAAGGTCCATGTCCCTGGCATCTGTCCAATTTAACAAGGCCTGCTGTTAAACAACAGAAGTCACATTCACCCTTTTGATCTTTAGCTACGTGGATACACAAGGTCTGGTACAATCAAGTTAACGCCTGAAAATAAATAAATTTAGGAACCTGAAAGACGTCAATGCTTGTCAAAGCAAACGCAGCCCTGTTCCCTTCTCTGTTACAGCTCTGTGATCACTGCACCAACACACATGGTGTCAAAGCTCACTGGGCCTTCAAACAGGTAAACACGCCAGATGCAATCAAATAGCTGATGAAGCTTAGGATTTTATTTTTTCATCACTGATAACAGTATGTGAGTCAAATTAAATTGATTTCTGTTTAATATGTAACACATACTGTACATTTAGATAGGAGCATCTATAGTTTAAAACATAGCCTGATGGTTGGATGGACCTACAGTAAGGGAGCAAAGGCTGCACTTGTTTACACCATGAGCACACGCAGCTATTGAGTGAGTGGTTTGATTATGTGAGTGATTAAAGCACGGCGGTGTTATTCTGCTCAGACAAACTGTTGAGAAACATTCGGAGCAAGGGTCATAGATGGAGGAATAAATGAGCTAGACAGATTTGTGAATCAGTACAAAGTTTGTGTTTTATCACAACACCATGCTTCTACATACTAATTACATCACCAAGGAAGACGGATGGTGCTGCACAAACAGTACGAGGGAACAATATGTATTGGTTTGGAGGGAAAAAAAAGCTTTACTTTCCTCTGCAGTCTCATTGCATGTCTGCTGATGGTGCATGCGTGTAGAGAATATGTAAGCTGATGTTTAACCTCACAAAAAAATGTTCAAAGAGTTCAAAATTAAGCATATAAAGTAATGATGGTTTGCTGAGTCAGTATTTGCTTAGTCTAATGCATATAATAAAAACATTTTGTACAAATATTTGAGACCTGAATGATTGAAAGTGACAGGACAAATAACTCAAGAACAAATCTACCAAAATAGAATATTACTTTTTTATTTTTAATACAGGAAAATTAGTGCAAAACAGTATAATAATATATATATAATAATATATATAAACATTTTATCAAGATAAAAACCACCTTCGTGTCTAGTAGAAGTAGACGATGTCATCAGGGTCATCACTAAGTAGACTTTGTTATCAAGATAAAAATCACCTTCGTGTCTAGTAGAAGTAGACAATGTCATCAGGGTCATCACTAAGTAGACTCAAAAGATTTGAGTAAGCTTACTTAAACTATTTAATTATTTATAAATTGGTTAATGGAAAGCACGGGTTAGTGGGCTAGTGTCAGCAGAATCCTTTCCTACAGCAGGGCAACACTGAGTTTAACAGTTGGGATTTTACTCTTGCTACTTGTTCAACATTCCTATCGGTACACATAAAAGTAATAAATGGTACCGGCTACCACAGTATATACACAATATTGTTGGACTATATATGGAGTGTTGGAGTCAATATTGCATTAATTTATTGCACAGTGTAAATGCACTTGTGATATCTTTTAAACTTAATTTAAATGTCTTGCAGAGGGCTGATAGTTTTCTAAATATTTGTTGTTAAAGTTTCAACTTCGAATTAAGTTTTAATCTTCTCCAGCTGTGCTCGTTGGCCTGCGTATGGATATGGGCGTGGCCTGGGCTCACACACTTCCGGGTTTCGGGTTGCGGCTGATGGTCCTGACTAGTGAAACTTGCATCAGCCGGTCTTCTCAGATTGGTGTGTGAATGAAAGTCTGCCGGACTCAGCAGCAGCAGCAGCTGGACGCACAGGACATGGACTGAGAGCTCAAAGAGAACATCGGCTGAACTCAAGATCTTCACCCGTCAGAGACGCACTGAAAGCTGGGGGACAAACAGCAGTGGACTGTGTGCTCAGCAACATCCAGGTGTTCGAGTGTGAACAAAGTACAAGGTCCTGTGTGGGCACACACGCTCACACACACACACTCACGCTCAGTGCAGCCACAGACCACCTCATCATCTGCATGTGCCTCTTTTTAAGAACATCTTAAGCTGCTTTTATTTTTGCATCCAACATGTCGAGCCATTTATTGAGAGTCATCCGGAGGTGAGTCACTTTTCTTTAAAATGTAATTTTTGTTTTCCACTTACAATTAACATTATTTACAGTTAGTCCATATTTATTCTGCATACAAAGTAATACGTTTAAACATTATTTGAACTTATTATGGAAGGAATAGCCTTTCCATCGGGCTTAATATTATCAGTAGAATAGCACCGTGAGACCTTTTACAGATTACATAACTTACTTTATCACCTATGGTTGCCATGCAGTAAATGGCTGATATCGTGCTTTTATTTTGAAAGGTGAAAACTTCTAAAGCGTTATTTAGGACCTTAATTCATAAAATACACGTATTAGTGTTTTATTTATATATCCAAAAAAGGTTGACAAAGTAGCATTAGTTAGAACAGTATGTATATGTTATGTATTCACTCCCCTCCCCCCTTCCTCTCACACAGGCCTCAGAAAATGAGCCCTTCATGATTACTGTTTATGTGTGGGTAACTGCTTTTGTTTGCCCATATAAATGCACATTTTAACGAATGAGGGAAAACCTGTGATTTTCTGTGAGGACAGTGACGTTCCCTAACATCCAGTTGTCCATTAATGCAACTTGTTTGCCTGTTACCCTGCACTTTGCCCGGCATGTTTTTTTTTTCTTCAACTCTAAGTGACAAACATGCAACAGCCTTGTGTTAACTCTGCCCTGGAGAGACTACAGGATCCATCAGGGCATTACAGCACCCCCGTGCTGTAGTGTAGGCGTGTTTGGCTGTGGTCCGTCAGGATTGGCTTTTAGCTTTGGAGGTGTGTTTGAAACTGAGAGAGGAAAGGAAAACCCGTTTGGTGGAGCCAAGAGACTGTTGAGGAAATGACTCCTGTATCAGGTTTATCCTTTGCTTGTCTCAGGGATCGAATGTCTCAACTTGTAAGTTTCCCTGAGCTGTTGCTCAGTTTTTACGGGGGATGGGATGAGGACTTCAGGGGGTGAGGGGGTAGAGACAAAGACAAAGACATGAGGATGGCAGTGATGGGGTGTGAAAGGTCAGCATGTAGGCCACATAATGACTAAACATTGAAGTGCACTAAAACACCCTGCTGAGTTCCCACCAGTTTACTCACTGAAACTGTTGTCAATCTGATGAATAAAGTCATACGTGCACCAGATAATCCCAATCACACCCGAGGCCTCGTACAGTACCAGTCAGATTCCTATTGTAAAGAGAGACGTGGCACTTAACGTTTGGGATGGATTGTGTTCAAAAATAGAGATCAGAGTCAGGCTGACACAGTGATTCCAGTGTTCTCTGGGTCTAGATAAAAAATACTCCAGAGGGTTTGAGTTCAGTCCCTTTGCTGCACTATCATGAGGCCAGTACTTAATGTTTCAGTTAAATATCACAGACACAGAGGTAAATTATTCATTGAAGCATGTGTTGGCGCTCAAACTTTGACTTCAGACCCCATGGACCGGCCATTCTCCATCTTATCGGTGCAGTTAAAATAATTTTGGAATTCTCTAAATATCTGATGGAAAACAATATTAATCAAACTGTCAGGTACGTCTGTCTCTGATCACGTGACTGTTCTGACGTCAGTGGTTAGACATTGGCAGAGCAGAGTTTGGACCCTGAGTCTGACAGTCCAGCCCTCTCAGCTCCTTGCCCTCCACCCATACTGTTGCTTGTTATCTTTTTCTACTGAATAAGCAGAAGTTGTGTCTGAATCATGCAGCACTATACATTATGACCATCAGTGTAAAAAAATTCCACCCATTGGAATAAATTGACCAGTACTTTGATGATTATAGCTACCTGAATAAATGTCTGGCATTAACAACAGTAGTTGTGGTTTGTAATTTCTCTGTGGGCAGTAAATGAACAAACTGTTGAGGGCACCAGACTCACCCTATCTGCCAGCATTCCGGCACCTGATTCAAGCATGTAATAATGCAAGACAACAAACATTGTTCTTCAGATAATTAAATTTTATAAATACTTTCAAGTACATTGTGTTACATATTGGAAATCATATTTCAAACTTTTTGTTGTCTCTCCTGACGTTGACTGTCGATGCCATTGAATCTTTGCACAGACCAACCAGTGGAACAGCAGCATACTTGTCACAACAGGGTGATGCACACTGTCTTTTGACGTTGAAACAAAAGAACAAACGGTGGCTTATTTCCACGTGCATTTGTCAACAGCCTTCATGGAATCGTTCTCTTTCTCTCTCTGGTTTTCTAAATATCATCCCCGATACAAACACATCTGTCAGCATCAGATACGGGGTCAAAGATTAGAAAAGGACTTAACTGACACACAGTGAAGGAAACAAGATATTTATTATAAGTGCATGTGTGTGTGTCAGGTGTGTTTGTGTTGAGTCGGCCACATAAACCGCCCTGTGAATAAAAACATTTACATTAAAAACTGACTATGTTCAAGTCCCCAAAAAGATGTCACGAGATTGTTTTTTTTTTGTGTGTGTGTGTGTGTTTCCACAGACAGCATGGCGTGGGGGCTAATGTCAGGGTACGTTCCCTGGCCTCGCTCTCCTCGCTGCCCTCTGCTGTGGCAGACTTTGTGAAGGGAGCGGTGGACGAGTGTAAGCCCAGTGGAGTCCACGTGGTCACAGGGACACCGGAGGAAACGGCCAACATTCTCGCGGGCCTGGAGAAGGAGGGCATGGTCAGGAAACTCCCTAAATATGAGAACTGGTGAGGACCTTGCAAACATGTTGGCATAAAAGTCTACCTTTCTGGTCCTAAATCTTTTTTTTTTTTCCAGCTGGTTAGCACGTACAGACCCTAAGGATGTGGCACGTGTGGAGAGCAAGACTGTGATTGTGACCAAAAACCAGAGAGACACCAT
>NC_024309.1:4075237-4081669 GCF_000523025.1 Cynoglossus semilaevis | reverse complement strand
TGAGTGAGTCTGACTGGAAGAGAGCCAGAGAAGAGCGTTTTCCTGGCTGCATGACAGGTATGTGGACTGTTGTAACTGGCTGGTATAAAAATGTGAAACTCTGAACTACGATTCCCACAGTACCAACAAGATGGCGCTATCATCAGCACTGAACTTAAATCATTATAATGTTGCAATCTGGAAAAAGAAAACGTGTGTGTTTTATTTAAATGGTAGTGTCTGGACATGAAATGAACAAGCATCCAATGTCTGTTTCCTGCCTGCAGGTCGAACCATGTATGTGATTCCCTTCAGTATGGGTCCAGTCGGCTCCAGTCTGAGTAAATACGGTGTCCAGGTAAACAGTTGACAACTACTCACAGATTAAAAGTAGACTTTTACAATCATTATGACACAATCTGTAAATGTTTGTTCGACTTTCTAGGTAACAGACTCTCCGTACGTGGTGGCCAGCATGGGGATCATGACACGTATGGGAACACCGGTCCTGAACAAACTGGCCGAGGGAGTGGAATTTGTCAGCTGTCAGCACTCCCTGGGACGACCTTTGCCCCTCAAAGGTACATATCTTAAGGCTGGGAATAAGTTGCATTATGTCTTAGAAGAGGTTTTTGAAAAATATCTTGGTTTTGGTTTTTTTGGTTTTTTCCCCCCAACCCTCCTGCAGCTCCCCTGGTCAACTCTTGGCCCTGTAACCCAGACAAGGTGCTGATATCTCACCTGCCAGACACCAGGCAGATCCTGTCCTTCGGCAGTGGCTATGGAGGGAACTCTCTGTTGGGGAAAAAGTGCTTTGCGCTTCGCATTGCATCTCGTATTGCCAAGGATGAGGGATGGCTCGCAGAGCACATGTTGGTGAGAAGAGAGCATTGCACATACACCGGCCTGATGAGCAGTGACTATTTGGGGGTTTTGTCTTTTTATGTTTTTACTTACTAGTACAAGTGGTGGAACTGTAAATTTGTACTTCTTCTCCTCAGATCCTCGGTATCACCAACCCTCAGGGAGTCAAAAGATACATAGCAGCAGCCTTCCCCAGCGCCTGTGGGAAAACCAACTTAGCCATGATGAAACCATCACTGCCAGGCTGGAAGGTGGAGTGCGTGGGAGACGACATCGCCTGGATGAAGTTCGACAGTCAAGGTGAGGACGAGGTTCCCTTCTCGGCAGCAGAACGTTCCCGTGACATTCCATAAACCCAGTGTACTAAACTGGTTCTGTGACTGAAGGTAAACTAAGAGCCATCAATCCAGAGAACGGTTTCTTCGGCGTGGCTCCGGGCACATCAGACAAGACCAATCCTTACGCCATGGCCACCATCGCCAAAAACACAGTGTTCACCAACGTTGGTGAGACCAGCGACGGGGGAGTGTGGTGGGAAGGTCTCGACCCTCCTGCAGGTGGCGTCACACTGACAGACTGGCATGGCAAAACCTGGAAACAAGGTATTACCTGACAAATGCTTTTCTTTTTTCCTCCTCAGTAACAGGTTGTTGTTGTGTTTTTAAAAACAGAGTTTCTACATAAGTGGTTGTGACATTTAATCTGAAAACTACAGTGATTGTAATCATGATTCCTCTCTGTAAACAGGAAGCTCAGCTCCATGTGCTCACCCCAACTCCCGCTTCTGTGCTCCGGCTGCACAGTGTCCCATCATCGACCCACTGTGGGAGAGTGAGGAGGGCGTGCCTATAGATGCTATCATCTTCGGAGGAAGGAGACCGGAAGGTCAGCCCCACATCTAATGTTTTGGATGAAATGTGACTGCATATTGTGTATTATGTATATGAACTTGTACTTTTTTGCTGTTTTCAGGAGTCCCTCTGGTCTATGAGTCCTTCAACTGGCAGCATGGAGTCTTTGTTGGTGCTGCAATGAGGTCTGAGGCAACAGCAGCTGCTGAGCATAAAGGTACACACTCGGCACTCATCTGCTGTTTGACACTTAAGTGTGAACTGCTCCTGTTCAAGTGCTTATGGAAATTTGCTGTTTAATGATAGACATTATTGCCTATTATAATGGCTTTGGTTTTTTTATAAGGGTAACTGCGGTCAATTTATTTTTTTTATGTATTTTTATCTATATATCCGTGTACATTTAATATTCTGCATGATTACAATTTCCTTTCCATCAGGCAAAGTGATAATGCACGACCCCTTCGCCATGCGGCCGTTCTTTGGCTACAACTTTGGGGACTACCTGGCTCACTGGGTCAGTATGCAGAACAGAAAGGCTCCCACTCAACTGCCCAAGATCTTTCACGTCAACTGGTTCAGAAAAGACCCGAGCACTGGCTCGTTCCTCTGGCCAGGCTTCGGCGAGAACGCCCGTGTGCTGGAGTGGATCTTCAAGCGCTGCAGCAGGGAGAGCGAAGACCAGGCAGCCCGGAAAAGCATTATCGGCTGGCTGCCTGTAGATGGCGCCATCAACACTAAAGGGCTGAGCAGCAGCGTGGATATGGGAGCCTTGTTTGACGTTCCAAAGGCTTTCTGGCAGAAGGAGACCAAAGAGTTGAGAGCCTACTTCACTCAGCAGGTTGGAGCCGATCTGCCTGCACAAGTGGAGGCCGAGCTGAAGGCACTAGAGGACAGAGTGCACCAGTAAAAACCTCAGGGACAATACATACCAGGTGTTTGTCCCTAATGACGCAGGATGACATCATTATGGTGCATTCAGAGTCACTGCTAGGGTTTATATACACAGAGAAGGAGGTTCATGACCTGGCAAATACAATATTGATTTGGTGTTTTCAACAGACATGAGTGGGTTTGGACAATTTTTAACTGTTTGCAAAAGACATTGACTGAAATATCTAAATAGTATGACGTCGGCTCAAAAAGATTTACTTTACTTTTTAGGAGCCTTGTTTTTTGTACTGGATAATTCTTCTTTTTTATACATTCCAAAAAAAGTAAATATTTAAATTTAAAGCCGAATCGTTGGCTGTTTATGAGAATATTGACTTCATTTTTAATAGATGTATTTAGAAATATAAATTCCTGACTTAAAGTCTTTTCTCAGACTCAGAATCCTTCTTCTGGTTTTGGAATACTAATATAGTTGGACACAAGAACACATTCTCTGTGTATACAAACCCAGTCAGTAGTTCCTGCCATTAGGAGAAATTAGTTAGGAATTAAACAATAGAAATGAAAACAGGAGGAGAAGCTAATGTACAGTGTGAATGCCCACATGTTGGACCACACAACATGTAAACGCTGCATCACTGACAGACTGGTGCTAGTAGGTTGGCGGTGGCAGGGAGGTGCGGGTTAGACTCCTGAAGGTTAGAGAAGCCAGCATCACTACCTCCATTCACTTCCAATACCTGTCAATGAACTAGAGCATAATCACTGTGGCCTAGTCCTGCCTTATGGGATGTTTCACCAGACATCCAGGCTGCTAATGTTTACAGGCTAAAAGCACATAAAAGCTAGCAATCTGATAAGAAGAGAGCCTTTAACATTTGGTTTTTAACCTGTCTGAAGGTTCAAAGTGCCCAGGTTTTTTTTTTATTAATCTGAATATTAGGGGAACATATCAGAAGTGTATGAAATACTCAGGATTACTATGCATTATTATTCTGAATACTTTTGTATTGTTTGTGATTAAGCTGTGTAATTGCAGGGAGGATTTTTCTACACCAAAAACACACATTCTCACACGCTGGACCAAAGAGTAGAACACAAAGTATTAAGTCTTTGAAGAAGGTGGATTTTAGCTGATTTTATTACAGTGCAATGAATAAACGTTTTACCACACGTAAACAAGGCTTTTTGTTATTTTTGACTCATTTTAATTGGAATAAACCTCTCCTGCCTACCATCAGGGGGAGCCAAAAATACCATCTACAATTTTTCTACAGTTTATAATAGTTTTATGCAGTTTTTATGGACCCGGAGCAGTGAGAGACTCAGACTGGTCTCATTTGGCCAAAGCAACATTTATTGATACGTTCAACATAATAAATATAAACTGACAAATACACAAAGGCAAAAAATTAATTAACGTCTTTCTCTGCGTCCTCTAAGTGAACCACATGCTTCTCCGCCTTGAGCAGTCGCACTCCTGGAGGAAGGAAACAAAACTAGTGAAACTTAGTCAAATAAATGACATGTTTATCAAAGATTATGTACAGTCTTATATTTGTTCTGTCGCACCAGAAAGGAGCCCGCCCCCGCTTTTGGAACCACTGCTGAAGCGTAATATGTGATAATTTGATTTAAGGATTAACTGGACTTGCATCTTCCAATCCATTTTAATTTTATTTAGCGCATTAACTTCACTGATGTAGGATTAATAAAGTTTAATCTTAACATTAACACTTCTCTACCTAAATGACAAATAGTCAAGGTTAGTATACTAGTCAACTACTACTAGCACTACTATAAAGTACCTTCCTCTTTTCCTCAAACACCAGATGGCAAAAAAATAACCTAATTCTACTCTAAACTTTAGACATGTAACTTTGCCCTTTAATTTATATCAAAGTCTAAAACCAAATAAGGGGTTGAAACATTTGAAGACAGATAATAAAATGTGAGATCTGCAGCTCTACGGCCCGTGTGCTCTGTGACCTGGTAAATGTGGAGGGCAGTTCAGAACGGGCGTGTCCTTCCGACGGGGTTTCTTCTGCTGGTCATCCTCCTGGTCTCCTGCGCAGAGAGCCTCCTTCTCGTCTTTGTCTTTATTACCCTTCATTGTCGCTGTCTCTCTGCTCACTGAGTCGTCTGTGGCCCCCTGGTCTGTCAGACACAGAGACAAACTTCAGAGAAATAATCTACCTGAGGTGATGAAGACCTCTATACCTGAGTGGCAAAAAGGCCCAACCCACCCCCGATTTGCCTACTTCAGAATGTGGTGTACAGGGGCCACAGATAATAAAAAAAAAGAAATCGGAGAGCTGTTTTAAATATAGGAAACGATGAGAATAAAGCCCTTGTCCTTGTAAAATAAAACAAAAGTCTGATTTACATCACCTCGGGTTATTCTCAATGTGTGTGTCAGAATACCTCATTACAGTATCTGTCTTTCAGAATCTGTCATTTTATTTACATGTATTTTCAATCCGCCTTGACGACCAATCTGTGACCATAATGTCGTACATTAAACCAGAATTTGGCACAGAAACGTTTGGAACCTCTTTTAGAGATAATACTACATCTCCATTCACTCCATCCTAGCAGGTCTTTTGTATCTAAAGACTTTAGTGAAAAATCACACAAATTACACACAACATGGCAGTTTTAACCACAATAGCCTTGACGTTTCTTTGTCAATATATAAATACACTGTGTTATTGAGCTATGTTTACCTAGAGGATATTTGGAAATTAAATGTAAAATATATATATATTCATGTATATATTTTCTTGATCAAAAACATCAAGCTCATTGTATGTTCTCACAGTGTCTGCTGTCTTGCGTCATTAGTCGATGCTCAGGCTCCAGGGTTGACCTCATGCAGCTAGTCGTCATCTCTGAGGTCCTCTGGGCTTTCTGAACAGATCACATAACACACACACACACACACACACACACACACGAAGCATTGACCTGTAGTAGTTGCTGTAGAAAGACAGGCTATACCTTATACATACCATTAAAACAAAAATGAAAAAAAAAAACGTAACTTTACATTTTGGCGATTTTCTGTGTCCTCATCAGGTATTCTAGAACACGTCACATGCTCACATTTACCACACAGACAAATGGAATTACAGTTGTAATTCATTATTCATAGGTGGATCTCATCACAAAGGAAAAACCCCAGTATTTGATTGTGTGTGGATGAGTGTGTGTGAGCCTCACTTTTCGCTACACTATTCAATTGAGAGACTTCAACCACCAGCTCATTCAAAAATGTTTTACTTTGCCTGATTTGACATTTTTATACACATAACATTGGTTTTGTAATGTTGTTTATATTAATACAATAATTTAATTGTCAGCCATGAATGACAGCTGACACAATATGAGGGACACATACACAGATCTATCTATCTATCTTTCTCTCTATCTATCTATCTATCTATCTATCTATCTTTCTATTCATCTATCTATCCATCTATCTATCTATCTATCTATCTATCAGACCTTCTGTCGGTCTGTCCGTCTGTCTGTCTCTAAGACAAACTAAGACAAAGCCAACAAACAATCCAGTGTGTTCTGGTCTTACCTCAGTCTCAGCAGTTGGACCCAGGCAGACTGGAGCAGTGTGACTCTGGGTTATGAAGGTTAGTAAGGCTGGAGGCGGAGCATCCTCTCTTGGATCATCAGCATCCATTATCTGTCACAGAGCCACCACCCACCACCTCCTTCTCCCCCTTTACATCCTTTTTAACCCCCAAGCCCCCCTTACTCTCTCTTTCTCTCTCTCTCTCTCTCTCTATATATATATATATATGCATATATATATGTATATATATATATA
>NC_024309.1:4013373-4075218 GCF_000523025.1 Cynoglossus semilaevis | reverse complement strand
CCGTAGAGGTGAACTGACCCAAACACTGTTTCCTGACACATTCATAACCTCTGGCTCTGACAAATAAAACCCTTGTGTTTCTCTCCAAACAACCTGCAGCTTTTGAAGCCTGGACGAGGAGCTGTTCTCTGCTCATTCACATCTCACACTTCACTTTGAAGTGCATGCTCTTCTTCACTGGACCTATTGTTAAAGTCCCCCTCCCCACTCGGCCCCCACTCTTTTTTGGCTGCTAAAGTGCTGAGGATGTTTTTAAGATCCATTAAGAAACTCTTGTAAAGAACAAAGATTTTGTTTCATGATTATTTCACAGGCATTAGTTATGCAAAACTCACTGTGTATTAACATGTCAATAAATGACAGTCGGAACTTTGACATCAATTTGTTTTATTTATTTCTGGTTTTGCTATAAACCCTCTACAAAGTGGTGCTAAATCCTGCAGAATTCACATTTTAACAGGTCCATAAAAACATGAGATGCAAAGTCAGTTAAATTGTTGGTAAATGTTGTTGTAGTCGGTTGTTTTTCACAAAGAGTATTTGAATGTGAGTCAGATTTGTTTCCGGATGGTTCCTGATTCACAAAGATAATTATTTATGATTTGTGGTCAGACTAGTAACTTTGCATGTCAGCCGAGGCCGTCCTGGGCAGCAGGGAGCACTGGGTGGCTACTGTCCGGCTTGGAGTGGACTTTGATGATGACACGTCCAATGCCGCAGGTTTGGACACTCTGAGCTGCGTGCACAAGAGCGACTGCTCATCCAGAAGTCTGCGCATCTTCTACAAAAACACAAGAATCATTTTTATTTTTTTTAGAAAGCACAACCACGAAAACACTCCAATTCAGCTCAGGTCTGCTCTGCCCTTTCTACCTGTCAGTTTCTTCTTTGTAATTAACCCGATGTGTTCCACCCGTGTCTCGTTATCTCACTGCCCTCCTGCGTGCTGATGTTGTTGCTGGTGAGTTAACTTTTAGAGCTTTCCCCCCATTTGTTAAGGAACTGTTTCATCCTTACCTGTTTTTTATCTTCACTTTCTTTGACCATTTAATTCATTTTTAAAATTTTAATTTCTGCTGTTTCCCTAACTTCAGCTTTGTCAAGTATGTTTTGGTCACATACAGCTCACGCTTCTTCTCTGCCCTTCTTTCACTTCACGTGTACATGTTTGTAACCTTTGTGTCGTTACCATTTTTAAGCTTTCGTCACAGTGATGTGCCAGTTGCTTGAGTTGCGTCTCCAGCTCAACAGCCTCCAGTTTCACTGCTTGTCTCAGTGCCTCCAGGTCCTCTATCTTCTCCCTGCTCACCAACAACAGAAACAACAATTTGGTACAGATCTGTGCTCTTACTAGTTAAAATAAATCGACAAAAAGAAAGGATTAAACATGTATAGTTCTTTTTATTTAACCTGCAGTACCCTCCCCTGCCACTAGTATAAATTAATATATACCAATATCATATACAGTAGATCATCATAATTTTCTATTGGGAAATGCACATTTTCTATCATGCACATGTTTTTTTTAATTCAAATGACCATATGTTAATGTGCAGCTATAAGAGTCGCCCCCTAGTGGTTTGCTGCCATCTTTATTTATGAGCAGCTTGTTACTTCAAGAATGGCTTGCCCTTTATCTTACAGTACACACAGAGTGGTTTTACATTTTGGTTTTCCTAAGACGGACGTGTGTTTCTGTCAGTGAATGCGGCGTACCTGTCCAGATCGGAGAGAGAAGTGTAAACGGAGGCCCTGTTCTCGGAGAGCTCCTCCTCCATGTTGCTGTGCACGGAGCAGTACTGCTGCAGCCACAGCATCATCTCCTCCAGGTCGCCTAAAGAGTACTGAGGAGCACATGTGTAACAGTTGAGCCTTTGTCTCTTTTACACCATTGTATAAGTTCAATTAACATAAGGAGGTCAATTATAAATGTTGAACAAAATGAGGAGAGAGCTTCACAAGCTCTACACCTCAGCGCGGACATTCATATGTTAATGCGCCATCGGCTATGAAAGGGCCACGTCTCAAGAACTATGGTACCATGACAACAAATATGCAGCAGGCTTTGAATAAAAAAGCAAAAAAATCGTGACTAAACATGGGCTTTTCATAGGTCACTGGGCACTCCTGAACCTGATTGGTCAGTACGAAACTCTAGAGCTGTGGTTGAACGTGAACTGCTTTCAGCCTTTTTGTCATGCCGTGCATTAAGGTATCATTTTACGTGAAATATTTGTCACAATAATATTTGGTATTAAAGTATAAATATGACTTTTTTTATGTCTACAGCTGCTGTTTTCCTTGTGATTGATGGTAATGTTTTTTGTTTTTTTTTTGGCAATCGTTGTGACATCAGTTAAACCAACTCAAATACTAACATCCTGTTATGCAAGTGCACCATTACTTACTGGACCGTTTTCCAATACGTGCTGTTTTCTGTAACTTCCGTCAGCACAGTAATGACTCTGGTGATCACAAGAGCAGCAGCAGGCCACGCTGACTGACCGGTTGCCCTCCCATAAGTGGCTTTTACCATTTCCCTTCCTGTACATCTCCTCCTCCTTGTCAGGCCCCAGACCTGTGTCCACAGAGACTGATACTGTCCGGTAATTTGTAGCAATCCCGGGAAGACGGTCCTGCAGCCGGCTGTGATTAGGCAGCAGAGGAAACGATGGAGATGAGGAGTAGACCATCCTGGATCTTTGTGCTTTTCCTGCTCTGCCTTCAGGAATATCAGCTTCATGTGGGAGAGTTAGAGCACGCTCAGGTAGTTTCTGATTTCTTCTCTGAATCTGCAGGTCAGTCCATGACTGGACGGCACGAAGGGGACTGGAGGTGTCCAAAGAGAAAGCACTAGGGAGAGGAGTGGGTTTTGAGTCAGTCACATAGGGAATGTCCTTTCTGTGGACAATGTGGGAAGAGAGAGAAGAAGACATCTGAACAGAAACTGAACGGCTGGTTCGTTTAGTGTCTGAGGTGATGGACTGAGAGGGCACCAAATCTTTGACCACAGTTGATGATGAGGTGTCTACGAAGACCACAGGGTCTTCAGTGGTCTGGTTAGTGCTTGGTAATGCTAGGGATAGAAATGAATCTAATGAAACAGAGCTCCTGGACAACAGAGAATCCCTGGGAGATTCATCAAAGCTGTGTGTCTCCTTGAGCGTATAGGAAGAATCAGAAACTAGGATGGGTTCTGCCCAGTACACCCGCCCTTCATTGTCAAGCTGCTGAAAAAAATCATCCATATCGCCATTTTCACTTTCGAAGCCGTCTACTGAGGTGTCAAAAACGACATCTAGACTTTCCATACCTGTTACATCAGTTCTGCTGCATATCATTGGTAGTTCATTTACCTCTCCTGATTGGCTGCTTGTGTCATTGATTTCTTCCGTTTGTCTGTGGTCGGCCTCTGCCTCATCACGTAGGCACAAGGAGATAACCAATGTGTCTGTTTCTGTTGTTTCACACACACTTGAAGAATGATTTATATCTGAAAAACAAACAGCTTCTCCATGGCTTTCTCTGGTATTTACAGGCTCTATGATCAGCCAATCTACCTGTTCATCATCATCATCATCTAGAACAGAAGACGGAGTTGGATCAAGGTCATCTCTGAGCAAACACGATTGGTCCTTGTTGTACCTGGATTCCTCTCTCGGGTCTGAATTATTTTTCTCAGCCACATGAGGACAAACTGGACCCGAGGTCTCAGGAAAAGGACAGGACAGAATTGGGCTACTATAGGAGTCCAGACCAGGAGCGGATGTAGCTGAAGGACTGTCCTTGTCCAGCTGAAAATAGGGATTGATAGGTTTTTTCATTAGACTTGATTCTAAAGAGTTAACACTTCCGTTAGAAAGGTGGGGACAGTCTTTTGAAATATTAGTGGTGGGAGCAAATGAAAGGTTCCTGTCGAGCTTTAAAGAGGGATCAGTGGGATTATCAGTGAGGCCCAATCCCAACAAGACCTTTCCATAAGACAGACAGGAAAGTATGGAACCATTATCTTCTAAGTTAGAGGGGCCCAGCGAGGGACAGTAAGGTTCAGATGGAATTTCATCATCCAGCTTGAAGGGTGGATTTGTGGGTGGTTCTATGAGGTCTGATCCATCGGACAGCACAGTGTCATCAGAAAGGCTGGACAGAATGGGATCATCCAAAGCAGGAGAAGCTGGAGATGAACAGATACATGTGTTCGGGTGGTTCTGGTGGGCCGGACTGTTGGGTCGAGTGGGGAGAACACTATCAGACGTGGAGGAGTCCACAGCAAACGGGGAGTTTGATCTGTTCGCTGAGTGAGTTGCATTAGAACAGAAGTACAGACCCTGACAGTCATTGTCACACTTGGACGATTTTGAAACAGGAGCGGTTGGAATTGAAATGTCCTTACTCAGCTGCTGGGTTGAATTGTTGTGATTTTCTAAAAGACTAAAGTCATGGGGGTCTGAGGTTTTCTGGTTTTCTGAACTCTGTGAGAGGGATTCTGATCCATAGGAGGAGAGGTGAGGGTTTGTACAGTGTAAGTCCAGAGAGGCAGGTGGAGGTGGACGTGTGGGGGTGGAAATCGGAGTTAATGGTGTACCAGGTAGTCTGAGGGGATTTTCAGGCAGAATCGGGATTGCATTTTTTGATTGTGGGTTTGCTGGACTCCTATTGGAGGAGTCAGATGGTGTGGAAGACATCACAGGGGAAGATTGAGAGAGAAAATCTGTTGGAGAGGAAGAGGGTGGGAGCTGGTATTCAGAATTGTCCTGTAATTCAGGCGATGAAGAACGGAGAACAATATATTGTGTTGGGGGTTCAGACTCTAGAGCAGGTGAAGGTGGTTTGTCAGAATAGGAAGATGAGTCATCAACACACAAATGGTCCAGAGTTGTAGAAGTGAGGTGGGGTGAGAAGTCCCTTTGACCAGAAGGTGAAGACTCTGACATTACACTTCTCTGTGATTGGACAGAAATAAAAAAACATGATTTCTGTGTAAAACTTCAAACATGAGCATAAAAAAGCATAAAGACTTTTCTGGAAACTACATTTGTAGCACATGCCCTTCAGACAAACCCACTCGCTATAAGTCACTTCATAACTTGCCTTTTCTGAGTCTGGTGGAGCGCCGTTCGCCAGACTTTTTCTCTTGACCGAAGCACTGGCTTTAACAGGGGAGACGTCCTCTCCCAGGGGGCCAGGTCTGAGTTGTTGATTTTGGTCTGGATGAGGCTGGATTGTAAACTTAGGATTGTTCTCTCTTTCATCTGTTACAGGACTCAGACACTTAATTTTCTCATTTTCAGGGCTGGCTGCATGTTGTGGTAACTCGGGTGTAACAGAGTCAGAAGTGACAGGAGCAGGTGAGGTTATGTCCTGGGTTTTATAGGCGTGGTTTTGGTTGAGGGACTTTTTTGTTGCCCGTCTAAACAAACTGGCCATTCGCCTCCTTCTTTCCCAGGCTTCAGGAGACAGCATTTTTTCTGATGGTGCTCTAAGAGAGGATGGAGTGGAAGAGATCACCAAGCCTCGTAATGTTGTGGTTACCTGCTGGAGAACCTCAACTTGTCTGAAACGGTCTGGTGGAGGATGGAAAAAATGACAAGGTATGATTCCTCTCAAATCTGCTCAGATTATTCAAACAGCAAAAGGGAAGTCATATGGAGTATGAAACGGTGCTAACACTTACTACTAACATCTGGGTTCTCCAGGTCAATCCGATTCCTCTGGGCGTCCAGAAACACCTGCAGGTTGATTCCTCTGGCCTGCGACTTGTAATTGATGAAGCGGGCTGGAATGCGTCCAGACAAGTCAGGCTCATCGCAGCCGAACCCCAGTTCCAAGAGAATCTCCTCAGGGTCATCTTTCCAAAGGTTAAGTACGTCCATCACACTGGTGATAGGACAACATTTTAGATTTAATAATCACTGCTCACAGAAAAAAAACCCAACATGATTGTCAATCAGTCTGCGTGAGTGGTTTGACAAATAATCTTGTCATTTTAATTTAAAAACCAAGGTATCAAATTAAAGAAACAAATACAATTTAACCAGGCTGTGGTAAAATGATCTACTCACTTTTTTACTGACAGTCATAATCCTACTGTTGTTCGTAGCCATTTGTTCTACATCTGCTGCCAGGCAGGTATAATAATCACATCTGTCACTGTCTATGCAAACTGCACTGCATTGTTCAGAAATGGAGATGACATGTATTTGCCAGGTAAATATGACTCATTATTATAGGTCCATATGTCCAGGGGCTGTAAGTGCAGCTTAAAGGATCACTGGTTAGTGAAGTCCACTGTGGTGTAATGGTGTTTGAATCATTATTATTATTTTGTAACAGTCATCAGACATATAGTCCTTATAAGGCTCAGGAAAATGAAAGGACAGCTGCTGAATTGTCAATCATCAATTTAAAGGGTGCCAATCCATACAAATTAATAAATAATTTTCTACTTTAAGTATATAAAAGTATAACTACTGCTTATTGTAAAAAATAAAACTGATAACATGAATTAATGTCATGTAAATGATCCATATTATTTATTTTTAAATGTAAAAATAATACGAGGATAATGTGTGTAAAGAAGTTTCTGTGAAAGTTTTACTGTGTATTTAGTACTTAATTGTACACTGTTAAGCCTAAAAAGCCAGCTAAAGTTATTGCCCTGAGGCTGACTACAACATTGTTTACGACAGAACTAGTGTTGAGGCAGTTAAAGTAGTAAGTACTTCCAATACAGTACATACAAGATATGCAGTGTTGGTTTGGAAAGTACATAAAAAGTTCCAAAGTTAAAAATATATTTATAATTGACATGTGGAGTACATTGAATTGAATTTTATTCATTGTTATTTTAAGTGTTTTTATTTTGCAAAAAAGAAATCTGAAAGTCCTACCTTTTAATTCCACGTGACTCTGCCATCATCCCACTAAGCAACACTTCCCACGACTGACTCTGTCATCTGCTGTCACATTTACCTATGGCTTGACTCACTGTTAGAAACAGATAACGACCATTTGCCTTCCCTGGGTTTTAGAGCCTCAGTGAAGAGTGCCTGTTCTAACTGGAGGTTCATTCTCTGGGCTGTTGTACACGTTTCATGTCCCCAGGAAACATGGGCTGACTGTTAAACCGTCATGTTAACTTCAGTGGCTTGGATCACCTAAAAAGACTGTGGCCAGCCCCCCGATCTCCACAATAAAGGAGGCCGTGTTGACAATCCAGGCATGTGCTAAAACCTATACATTAAACCCAGAAGCTTTTACAAAGTGCTGCAACGGAAAAATGAGGAGAACAACAACACAAAACTATGGAAAATGAATTATATTTTTGACACGGTGATATTTGGAAGAATTGAGACCATACAAGAGAGTCCCACTGACATGGTATGACATGGTATAGTATGACAGGAACGGCAGAGAAGTATGTGAGTATAGTACAGAGCAAAACTACTGGCGTTTGTAACTGAGGTGAGAGATTCTTGTTTGCACTGATGATGGACAGGTTGACAAGTCATGTAGACGCCGACTATACACCAATTCACTAAAAATGAAAACGATACAAAGAATAAATCATTTATGTCTTCAATCTAGGAATAGGATTTAGGATTACCTCATAGCTATGAGACCAGGCAAGGGTTAACGATTGTCATTGGCCTGGTTTCCTGTAATAATATTTGCATGCTGTTTGCATAGGAAAGTTCGGGGATAGGTAATGTGGGTGGGCCATGTGTTAGTTTGGGCCACACTCACATCTCACACTGACAGATTCATATGTTTTCAGTCAAATTAAAATAATCTTTTACTGCCGTCATCATTCACTGACAATTTGTTAACGTCACTAAAATCTTGGAAACATTCAAAGCGGTTTGACCCACTACTGCCTTGTACTAAAAACATCATGCTTTCAGTCAATTGTAATTCAACTTTACACCTTCTTTACTCCATTCACTGATATAACAATGGCACCACAGTACAGACGTTCTCTGACAGACATCACTCTGTACTTACCATCATGCAGCAGACGACCGCCTCGGCGAGAAGACAAAGAGAGCCAAACACCTCGACGACACAGAGGGAATGATTCATTTGCTTTAACCTGCAGCTCCCCTCAGCATCCGATGCTTTGCATCTTCCCTGCAATCGCACTTCCGATTTTATTAAAAGGAGGGACAGGGAGAAAACTTTCATACCACCACATAGGCAGGGACTCCTCCAGGAACAATTAAGGCCCTTAACTGAGTCAGAGTTTACTAGAATCCAGAGAAATTAATCTACAAACTTGTCATATGTATTTAAAATAAACAATAACATTTATAAATGTTATTATAATTTGGCTTTTTGCTATTATGCTGGACACTAATAGACTTTATTAACAATTCAATCTAATAATCCAAATGTTTTGAAAAATCTTCTTGAGTTCATCTTTATCTTATTTCATCTTAGGTTGATCAGTGGTTGAATATTTCATAGTGAGCTTTTAGCCATCATAAACCAAAAGGTTTGTGGCTTAATTACTCTGATTTTTCTGCATTAGAGCACAAATTCTTAACATAATTGATTGTTATCTAAAATAAAAGATATGTAGTAAAGTAATTTTAAAAGTTAAAAATAAAAGAAATGTAAAGTTTTAGTAAAAAAAATCTTAACTTTATTTCATAGAACAAAACACACCTTAAACACATTAAAAACTGTACTTTTGCCACCCTGTTTCATCGTGTGACATTTCTCCTGAAGTAAAAGTAAAAACAATTCTCGAGCTTCCTCCTGCCTTCACAGACGCTCAATATTTGGGTTATTCATTATTTATTAGATTTATTCAACAGCTTCCCACTCCATATCTATCTAACTTTCTTAAACTTGCTCGGTGTGGGTCCAGTCTTCTGCTTTTTCTTTGCCGACCCCTTGACCTCAGGCTCCTGAATGACACAAAACAGATCCAAGTGAGTTTTCTCTTCAGGTAAGAACTGGAAAACTTCATCACAACAGCATCAACATGGAAAGTATTCTTTATTGGGGTCTTAACTTTTAACAGTCAGAAAAGAAAGGGATAACAGAACAGAGGAAACCAGACTAACATGGATTTGTTTTGTTAAATGTTAAACAGCCCTGTCATTTAATCCCCCCTCTTTGAAACCTATTGTTTTCACAGACAAACCTTGCGTTTTGAGGACAGGGATCCGGTGACGGAGAAGAAAGAGTCTAGTCGTCCCTGTGTGCTGCCCTGCCGACTCTTTACCATCTTCTTGCAACCGTTTCGAATCCTGTCCTCACTGGGCAGACAGTAAAACAGGTCAGAAAATATCTTCTCCCAAATTAAACAAATGAGCAAAAAAAGACAGAAAACATGAACTCATACAACAGTTTTCCTTCATGTCTCAAAAGGTCTTTTTACCTGAACTGTTTTTCGTTACACATGAACTGTATCAGTGCCTCCTCGTCTGGTTCTGTCCACTTCAGCTCCAACGTGGAACAGTCCACCACCTCTGGCTCTAAGAACAAACCCCTGGCCTCTCTGTACAGCCAGTCCTCTGGAACTGGGTGTTTCTGCGTGTCATGTAATGTCAAACAAATTTAAATCGGAACCAGTCTCCTATTACTGGGCTACAATGACAAGACTGTATCAAATATCAACTGACGTTCAGGTCAATGTTTTCCAGGATCTCCTCGATGCTGCCGTGCTGTCGGATTAGGTCGATTGCTCTCTTTGGACCAATGCCCCTTATGGTTCCGCAGTAGTCGCAGCCCAGCAGGATGCAGAGGTCAATGAACTAGGATGAAAAGAAAAAAAAGAAAAAAAAAGAGGCATGTGTCAATCCTGGTGTAACTTAAACGACTGTTGTTACAGTGTTTTCCCAGTGGGAAATTTCCATATTAAAACAACAATATAGTTAGAATAAAAGTTAGATTAAAAAGGCTTAAAAAGACTTGACAGTATGTTACCTGTTCTTTGGTCAGACCGATGTCCTGCAGGACACGACTGAAGTGGAATTCTTGGATAGGCAGTTTCCTGGAAAAAGAAAAAAGATATTTTTTATGCATCATCAGGAATATAATTAAGACTTCTGGGTCCAAAAAGATCTTACTTGGCTTCACTGGCCGTCAGGTGTCTGAGCAGAATGTTTGTCCCAAACGTCAGTCCGTCCATGTCCTCTGTTGCTGTGGCAAAGACCTTGCCAGCTTTGACCAGAGCAGCACAGCTGGCCTCTGCCTCACACGGAGCCTGCAGCACAGAACACGCAGACGTTAGAGGTGTATTAAATTGTTCTGCTCATCACTATAGCATAATCACTGTTTCATAACTGAAAGATTCCTAATGAGAAAAAAAACTGTGATTTTAGTTTTAGCAGCACATCTTTACCATCCTTCCTTTAAAGCATGTTGTACCGTAGTGAGTGGGGAAAAGACATAGAAAAATGAAGGTCATCAAACGTTGAACTAACCTCAATGTAAGGCACTCCCATCAGGGTCAGCAGCTTCTTGCACTCATCATTGTGGTGTCTGGTGACTTTCACGAGACGCTTGCTAAATTTGTCAATGTTCTCCTGTTCCCCTGTTAAAGTATCACATCATTAATTACATCAAATCAAATTATGGGTTTAATGTCAACTTCAACCAGCCATGACTGTAAATACTGTTTATAAAAAAAATCATTAAAATTACCCATTTCCTGAGCTTGAGCGAGCTGCTTTTCAGCCTCTGCCCTCCTCTCTCCTCTCTTCTCCAGCTGTGGGTGTGGTTAGACCAGAAAACCATTGGGTCACTTTGTACTGTATTGAAATATCTTTAGTTTTAAACCAGGTAAGATTCAGGTGAAATCCTCACTTACCTCTGCTGACTTAAGCTGTGGTGGTTTGCCATCAAACACATACACAGGTTTGATGCCATGTTCCAGCATACGGATGGTTCGGTAGAACATTCCCATAAGATGACTGCAGAGATAAACATGTATGAAAGACTATTTTAGCACTGTGGGCCCACTGCTTTTAGAGGAGGAAATCAGTGGCTGTGTTATTGTGACTGGCATGGATATAGAAGGTTGTGAGTCGCACCTTGTTGTCTCTCCATCTTCATTCTGCAGAACATTTCCATCCTGTCGCACAGCAATCAGGAACTGGTAGATGCACATGGAGGCATCAATAGCTATTTTCCTGCCTGGAATTCATGGTGAGATTTGGGAATGTTCTTAGTGATGTCAAATGTGACAATTTCAACAATACACCACTATAACCACAAAGACTACAGCTCGAGATCTCTTTTTATCACAAAATAATCCCATTCACTCAACGTAATGTCTATTTACAAAAAACATGTACCAAAGTAGTTCTTAATATCCTGTTCTTTAATGGCACCAGGAGATTGGTCAGCAATCAGCTTGGCAAGCCCGTGAATTCCCATTCTGGTACGAGTTCTGAAAAGACATTGACTTAAATGTTACCGGTTTGGTTAACCGTGCAGTGAACTGTGTTCTGAAAACATTTGCTCAGAGCAGGCTGTGTTAGGGCAAAGTTTAGATAATAACTGCAATATAATAATGTAATAAATGCAATAATAATGGTCCGGCGTGCAGTTGTTTTTTATTTTGTATGACAATTGTCATGTTTAGCTGCTAACTCTGTCGCGCTTTTGAGGAAAATACCGATGAAACAGTCCGCAGATAACCCGGATAAAAACACAAACACATGAGGTCTTATGTGGAAGTCCTGCCTGACAGTAGCCGTACAAAAAGTGTTTCTTTTTGTGATGTTTGGTCAGTGTTGGCTGAATCACCTCTTAGCTGTTGTTCTGCAGTTAGTCCACGGCTGTCTCTCGCTCTCTCTGACTCTGGCGGGAGGAACTGCGCCTGTTTCGCGCGAAATCAAATAGAAGGCATTACAAGTATATTTTTCAAGCTCGACAGAGTGACTGGCCGTACATCGATGGTGCCGTTTCGATTTACTAGTCTACAGAAAACGAAGAAAGTCAAGGAGAGTCGCTGATTGGTTCGTTCTGCCTAAGGATATCCGGTCACTACAGTAACACAACAGTGTCGCTCGGGTAGTGCTATGTAGAATATCCCAATGGGGAGTTTTCTGTGTTGCAGCTAAAACAGTCTGCATAATATCTTAATACTTTGTGACTTTATGTCATTACCGGCTGTAAATGACAGGCAGCGTTGGAGGTGTGCTCGGTTGTTTTTGTCTCCGCCCACTCCGGAAGACCGACAGCACTCGTCGTTATTTTTTGTTTTTTAAGGTGACGTGGAGTCGAACCTCTGCTGCTTTTCCTCTGCCTCATGTGTCAATAAAAGTATCCACTGTACATGAATATGGATCCAATGACTTTATCTACCACTGGAAGCGAAGCTCAGTGATATGTTCCACTGTAAATCATCAAGTTGAGCTCCAATATTGGTGCACACCGGAGCAGAGCGAGATTTTCCGGGCCTAGAGTCAGAGTTATCCGCCGGACGGACGGGTCTAGTCGGATCTGCGACATCCGGACTGACGTGACAGCTCGGTAAGACCGGTAGTGCAAATTTCAATCACTTAATGCCAATTCTATTTTAATGCATTTAAATACGAACACATAATCAATATTTTAAAGCAGAAGCAATGATGCAATTGTATAGGACTTTCTGCTCCTGTTCCAAACACTGCTCTTGCTGTAAACGGGAAGTCATTTTTGACACCGTCATTAGTCCAAAGTTTCCAAAACTTTTTAGATAGAGACACTTATTAAAGACGAACAAGAGATGTTCGTCAAGAGATTATATTTGGAAAACAGATTTGGAAATGATGCTCATATGAAGCTAATGTTTTCTTAGTTTAACCCGACACCGAAACGCATTTTTCTAACGATTTTGATGATGATCGCATCATGAGATAATGTTAGTTGTCTTTTAATTGTATTTTAAAGTGCAAATTTTAATTCACGCAGTCTTGACAAAGACCTGAACAAAATGTTATGAAATGAGTTTGTTCACCTAAAACACACCAATATTTTGAAAAACACTAAGTCTCTGCAGTTTTATTCCTGGATTACACTGATTTGCTGTCAATGGACGGGGCCATTGCCATGTCCGATACTGGAAGCTGTGTTTTAAAGATGTCACCTGTACCCAAGCCTTAATTTGACATTAACAGATGTAGATATAGATGTCAATAATTGACGTGGCCAAATAAGGCTGCAAGTAAACATTGGTTCACCTTCAAGTATAATGAAAATTCTCATGGTGTTTTATTAAAAGAGGCCTAGCAAACGAGACATTACAATCCTTCAATATTTCCAACATTAATCCATTAATCAATTTTTAATCCTTTTTGTGTTTTTGTTTGGTTAGCTTATAAGCCTTGTAGTTTGACATTTATACACACCTTCAGTTATTTGAAGCTTGGGCTGATAACTTTACCAAACAAATCGCACAACGTTTGCAGGTTTAGTTCTTTCCCTGTTTTGTGTCTTCACTCGTTATTGTCTAAGTGCAATCATGACTCTTGTCTCAGGCCCCAGGACATGCTTCACAAGGTTTTTCCTCAAATAATATACATTCTTTTGTCTGCATGCAGCATTCAGTCACTTGAGAAAAGACTCCACTGAGAATAATGTTACCTTCATGAAGCCTCACGCACAGTTAGATTTATCTAAATTGGTTTAGAAAAAACTGCCATATATGTTTCTCTCCTATTGGCTTTTGTTTAGCTGTTGTATTGTCCTGGACTACGTGAGGGTGCAGTCGTTTATCCAACTGGTTTTTCTGCACACGTGTTCACTGCTCCAGAATAGGAAACAAAACAGGACAATTTTATCAGCTTTATCAGTTTGTCAGAATAACGTAACTAAGTCTTCTGAGTTGTAGCACCAGAGCTACGCTACTACACTGGAGAGTAACAGGAGATTGTGAGTTGTCTAACACTTCCCCTTTTCTGAAATTCAACACAGTTCACCTGATACAGAGGTAGTTTGATATAGACACAGTCTGTATTTAATTCAAATGCCCGTGTTTCATCAAGATCAGCTTAAGTAGGCACCAATTAGTCTGTCTGTTTCACCTGTGAAAATAGAACAGTAAAATCTGGCCGTGTAACTAGAGGAATAATGTAACTGTTGAAAATTGTTATAATAATAGTGCCCAACTGTCTTTTTCGCAGCTGGAGTCATGCCGTGTGGACTGAGACACCTGTGGGGTGGCTGCCCGACGACAATGGGCCTCTGCTGCCTCATCGTCCTGGGTTTGCTCTCACGCTCTGTCCTGGGCTATAAGCAGGGGGATAACGTAACTTTATTTGTGAACAAAGTGGGCCCTTATCATAATCCCCAGGAGACGTATCACTTCTACACCCTACCAGTGTGCAGGCCAGAGAAGGTCAGTCTGAACCCTGTTACAATGCATGTCTCCTGGCTGTCATTACATGCAGGATACATGAATGAGTTTTGCAGTATGACTGGACCATTTTTCAAACTAATGTCAGCTAATGCTTGATACTGTTTTTGTGAATTCTGTCTTTTTTTAATGAATGCTCCTTCCTTAGGTGCATCACAAATCTCTGAGTCTGGGAGAAGTGCTGGACGGTGACAGAATGGCTGAGTCCTTGTATCAAATCCGCTTTAAAGAGAATGTGGAGAAGAAGACTCTGTGTCAGCTGACTCTGTCGGAGAAACAGGTCTGTATAATCAAATAAAATGTTTAATATTTACATTCTCCTGAAACTCCGCCCCACTGGTTGGTTTGACGAAGAGGAGAAATGTGTATGTAGTTGTAGTATAGCGAGCAACAAAGCTAATTCTTTATTATGCTCCTTTATTGGTTAAGGTGGACCAGCTCCGAGAAGCCATTGAGGAGCTGTACTACTTTGAATTTGTCCTGGATGACATTCCAATCTGGGGGTTTGTTGGATACATCGAAGAGAGTGGCTTTCTACCTCATAGCCACAAGGTAGAGATTGTTTAACTACTGCATCATGCAGTAAGAGTAATATTTTTGTGAGAAAAGCAAAAATAGTGGGTTTAATTGCAAAGCTCTGGTGAAAGTGGATCAATCTGCAGTTGATAGCTGCCTTTTTTTTTCCTCTGGCACTGACCAGGTGGGATTGTGGACTCACCTGGACTTCAACATCGAGTTCAATGGAGACTCTGTGATTTTCGCTAATGTCTCCGTCAAAGATGTCAAGCCTGTACCCCTTGAAGAAGGTGCAGGTGCTGCAGTGGGCGGTGTCGGTATAGGGGGAGGAATTCTGACTGTTACGCACACCTACAGCGTGCGCTGGTACGAGTCCCCTCTGACTCACATGCGGCGAGCCGAGCGTCTCAGGGACTACTCGTTTTTCCCCAAAACGCTGGAGATCCACTGGCTGTCCATCATTAACTCTTTGGTGCTGGTGGTGCTGCTGCTGGGCTTCGTCATCATCATCCTCATGCGTGTACTGAAAAATGACTTTGCCAGGTCAGTAAATTTTGGTGATTCATCATAAGTGTAAGCTAAGTTAGTGGTGTGTAATCTATTTACACTGCAGTGTACAGTGGTCAACCAACATCTGTGTCTGTGTGTCATCCTTCACCTGCAGATACAATATGGACGAGGAGGGCAGCTGTGACGACCTGGACCAGGGAGAAAACGGCTGGAAGATCATACACACTGACGTCTTCAGGTTTCCTCCTTACAAGAGCCTCCTGTGTGCTGTGCTCGGAGTAGGGGCTCAGTTTCTGACCCTGGCGACAGGTGAACACTCAAACCAACGCACACTCACTCTCCAGTCAGAACAATTGACATTAGAGACATTTACTTTGATTCCATTTTATTTACAATGATTCATTACAGAAAAGCCACTGATGAACACTGGGATAACAAAAGATTCTAACCCACTAACTCTGTTTTGCCAAAGGTATCATTTTGATGGCGTTGTTAGGAATGTTCAATGTGCACCGCCACGGTGCTATCAACTCAGCGGCGATCGTCCTGTACGCTCTGACCAGCTGTGTTTCCGGCTACGTCTCCTGCAGCTTCTACACCAAAATCAACGGCCAGCACTGGGTGTGGAATATCATCCTCACCTCCTCCCTCTTCTCTGGTGAGTCTGAAAGGAACAGGGTTTGAACCTGCATCCACCTGTGAGTTCACCCAGGAGCAGGTAGAGAATATTATTTGCAGTAATACTTATTTATCAGTAAAGCGCCACAAAGCTTATTTTGTCCTTAAATTTTTTAAATGTTTCCAAGCATCCTCAAAAATCTCCTTTTTTTTCCCCTCACAGCACCCCTCTTCCTGACATGGAGCGTGGTGAACTCCGTCCACTGGTTCAGCGGCTCCACTCAGGCTCTGCCCGCCACCACTGTGCTCCTCCTACTGGGCACATGGATCCTCGTGGGCTTCCCGCTCACAGTCATTGGGGGCATTGTGGGAAAAAACCGGGCCGGGCACTTTCAGGCTCCGTGCCGAACTCGCAACATCGCCCGACAAATCCCACCACAGCCCTGGTACAAGCACACGGCCGTGCACATGGCCATTGGAGGCTTCCTGCCATTCAGGTAGGTCTGCACTTTTCCATTAGCCACTAGTTTTCGTTTATCTTGATTGATCGTGATTAATTGTGATAAATCTGACTTGTTCTCTTCCACTTCCTCCTCAGTGCCATCTCGGTGGAGTTGTACTACATTTTTGCCACAGTTTGGGGCAGAGAGCACTACACTCTCTATGGCATCCTGCTGTGCGTCTTCGCCATCCTCCTCTCCGTGGGTGCTTGCATCTCCGTGGCTCTTACTTACTTCCTGCTGTCAGGCGAGGACTACCGCTGGTGGTGGAGGAGCGTGCTGAGCACGGGCTCCACCGGCCTCTTTATCTTTGTCTACTCTGTTTTTTACTACCGAAATCGGTCGTCGATGAGCGGCCTGGTCCAAAGTACAGAGTTCTTTGGCTACTCTCTGCTGACGGCGCTCGTCTTCTCGCTGATGCTGGGCAGCGTGTCTTTCTGGTCGTCGCTGGCGTTTATTCGATACATCTACCAAAGCCTCAAAATGGACTGACATGGCACTGGATGTGGACCACGACACAACTTTGCACACTTTTGACACACATCTTTGTCCTCTCCTGTTCTTTCGATCATACAGAAACAGAGGCTTGTTACAGGGTTAATGGGCTTTTTTATTTTGATTATTAGGAAGCAGATAATTTAAGTGTTTTGTCATGCTTTTTTTTCATTTCGTGGACAAAGGGAATATTGTTGAGCTGGGCATAGCCTTTTGGAGGACTGTGCTCAATATTTAGTTGATAAAATTGTTTTGCCGTGCAATGACATCACCAGCTCTGGCGTTAGGGTCTGAGAGGACTTGATAGATTCTTAATCTGCTGCAGTACTGTTCAGTGTGATGACACTCATAAACAATTAGTTGCATTAATGATGCCTCTACTTCAACAGCTTTCATTGGACCCTTCAAGATGAAAGTGTAAACCGTTCCAAAGCACGCCTGGCAATCTGATCTCAGCGAAATATACTGCTGTGATTGCACTTTCATTTGAACAAAAATGACTCAATTAGTAACAATGTATCAAATCCCTTTCCTACTCACTTTAACTAAAAGAAATTGTTAGCCTTACCTTCCAGTTTCATAGTGTCTCTGCTTTTTGGGCTCTTCCTCCTGACTGCTTTATTTTTTTTTCAAATGTATATGGGTGAAAGTGAGTAAAAAACATAGCTGGATTACAGCTGCTGCAGAGTTGCTGAGGGGAGTATAGTTACTTTATGTTTTTGTTTAGTTGTACTGTAAATATCTTTTCAATGAAGTGCTTTTTATAAATACAAAAATTCTCTAAAACACTTGCCCTGTGGTTTTCTTTAGCCCATAACTGGCACAAAAATGAAACACAAATTGTCACTTTTGTACTGAGCTTACCGCATTTAATTGTCCTTTCAAACAAAACACACTGAGATCAGGTCACCAAATACTGTTTCTTTGTAAATCTTAGCAAACTCCTTTAGTTGTTTGGGAGCATTTCATTACAAATACAGCTTTCTATAGGGCAGATGAGAACAAGGCGTCGATTTTGGAGAATTTGCAATATCACAGACCAAACCTGTCACCTTGTTCTGGAAGTGCTAGGATTTCTCTTTCATTAGTACTGACGTTTGTCACTGACAAAAACAAGATTGTACCCCAAAATACACAGCTTTCCCATGTTAAAAGTTTTGTTTTACTTTCAGATCTAAGGGTAGCTAATAACTGGCTTTTTTTTAAATGTATATCCTACTGTTGTGTCCACAACAAAAAACTGAAGAGACAAAGACAAAGATTTTAAATTGGTGAAGCAATTGTATTTAGAGCAAAAACATGTTGAAGTGTGCGCACATCGTTTCTCTATTCTCTCATAAAGTATCTTCAAAAAATAAAAAAATATACCAGGATTGAATCAAAAATGTGGAACCATCTAGTATCACTTTGCTCACAGAACACACCAACAAACATTAAATAGTTGTGTATAAAAATAAAACTTCATAAAAGTGTCGGCGTATGAACAAGGCACATGTACAACACATTTGGCAAACCCCTTGCATTGTTAACAAAAGGAAACTCGAAACATATTTACAGAAAAGCTTGAACACAACACAACACTTAATAAAAGCTTGGTGATAAACAAACAGCCGTGGTCTTCAGGTGCTAACGAGCTCCTCTTTGTTTTCAAAGCTTGTGTCGTGCCCTGTGTTGTGTGTCACGGCCGAGTGGAATGCATTGGGGTTGTAGTCATAATGACCGACACCGGGAGCCATGGACCAGCTGCTCGTCGGAGCTCTGCTGTGCACTGGTGTCTGGGAGGAGACGGCGGCTGCAGCTGGCCAGGAGCGATATCCAGCAGACCCAGCAGCATTGCCCATGGCCAGGTAGAAGGCCAGGTTCTGTGGAGCTGCCTTCTTGAAGGCCTGCTCCATCATGTGCTGGTTGTAGTGCTCTTTGTATTGGACCTGAGGCTCCCCCCGGTACTGGAAGAACAAAAAGACACACGTGTTAAAACTTTAATGACATCTGTGGTGGCAAATATAGAATTTAAAATTAACTTTCAAGTAAATGGCATTTCTGAATAGTACATGGTGACAATTAGACTGAGCTTACAGGTGGCATATGAGGAGGGATGTTGGAGTACACATTTCCATGGACGGGGCCGTCTTTGTTCAGGGTGTATCGCTCGGACACCCAACTGTTATCCTTCTGGTGTCTCCTCAGCTTCATCCTCCGATTCTGAAACCAAGTCTTCACCTAATAAAAAAAGATCAGGAATGATCAGCACACACGCTTGTTTGAACGGCACGTGATGTAATGTGGAAACGCACATCTCAGCTACAAACCTGTTTGTAGGTCAATCCCGTCATTTCTGCCAGATTCTTCATCTCAGCAGGAGTGAGGTATCGCTGAACACTGAAGCGCTGGACAAGGGCATTCATCTGACTCTCCGAGAAGGCTGCACGGGCCTTAGCTTTGGGGGCAGTAGTTGTAGTGCTTGACTTATTGGGGGCAGCCACAGGTGCATGCTGCAGAGTAGTGACATTGTCGGGACTCTCACACACCTCCAACTTCTCAGTTTCCTTGGGGAGTACGGTGGGAACGTCTCCATTGATGACGGGGCTCTTATTGCCATACTCCTCGCAGTTCAGTTCTTTTTTTATCCAGATGTGAGGCTGCGTGTTGGGTACATTGCCATCTCTGCTGCTGTTGCTGCCTGAACTCCATGAATCTATGAAGCACAAGTCCGTGCAGTTGATGAATACAATTGACAAAAAAAAAAAAAAAGCAACAAGCAACACTTGCAACATGTATTTAAATATAGACACCGAGTCCTGTCCATAGACGTTCCAGTCAATTATTAGTAACGAAATAAACATGTATTTAAATATAGACACCGAGTATGGTGAACGTATATTCAATGTCTCTAGTGCAATCTCTGCGAATGCATGTCATCGTAAAGCTTCTCCTCTCGACTCGGTAGACAGCAAGTCATACCTGGTGAGGTGTGCGACTCCGAGTCACTTGTTGAATCACTGCGGGCCCTGCCGACCTCGTTATCCTGGGCGCTGTAGGCTGCAGTCCGGTGTGGTCTGGGCAGAACAACACGGCTCGCCTGCGTGTCTCCTAAATAAACCAGCCCAGAGCCTTGGTAGTGGAGGTGCCCACTGACGGCGTGCTGCTCGGGGCTACCTGGTGGAGACTCCTCCCGACTCCTGTCGGCGGTGACACAGTAGGCCTGCGTGACCCCAGGGTTGTAACTGCTCATGTCCGTGACCGCGGCCTCGCTCCAGCAGCCCAGCTGGTTCCCATGATTCTGATCAGGCCCCGGCTGGTACATCAGGCCGTATGCATATGCATGGTAGGATGGGTTGTAGCTGTAGCTTATTTGTGTCTTCCAGTCCGTCATGTTGGTTGAGTAAACGAAGTTTTTTTAATAAAATGTTGGTTTTTTTTTTAAATCACACAAAGCTAATCTTACAAAACAAGATCAAAACGGTACACTACTTTATCCAAATCAAATTAACGCGGTGGAAGTCACATGACACTACATCCATTGAAAAGGGCCCTCAGGTACTGGTGGGATGCGCTTCGGTCCACCCTGTTTATAGAGACTCGTGTGGGTGTGGGCAACAAGGTGGGAAGCTGGGTGGGTTTAACCAATCGCCACAGGCTGCAACATTTTATTGGCTATCACGTTTTCAAAATTGAAATTCAAGGTTCGACCAATAGCAAAATGTGTACATTTTAATCATTATTCATGTGTTTGTACTATATGCAGTTCTAACAGTATTCTATATATTTTTGTTACTTTAATTTTGTTGTGGTTTTATATATTTCATTGCTTAGTTTGATACCTGATTTTCTGATACATAGTTTATTTTTTAGTAATACACCTGGTTTATAAACATACCATGGAACAATTCAAACAGATGACTTTTTTTATTAATTGTGAGTAAAGATCAGACACATGTAGTGTTGTAGGTGATTAGCACCACATCTTTGTAGCGTTTGTCAACTTACAAGGATCTTAGTATGTTTGTTGTTTTAACTTTGAATTGTTCTTTTCTTTTTGCCAAAAAGTGTGGTATTTAAATATTTGTATTTTAAAAGAACTACTTCATAGTCATAATAAAATACAATATAGTATGTGTTTGTTCTGTTCCAACCCCAATCTTACTTTTTACTTGGTGGACTAAAATATTGAGTAAAAAACAATGTTTGTCAACCAAAGTTAAGTATATGGGGCAAGTAAAGGTCATTTGGCAAAGGGTGGGTCCTGACATCTTTATTGAGAAGATAAGTAGGCCATTGAAGAACAGGTTGACAACAAAGGAGATCCTGATGTCCTCACGCTTTACAAAAACACGTTTTACCGACTGACTGACCTGCTTTCAGATGATAAAGAAAAAAAAGAAAAACAATGACCGACAATGTTTTTAAAATGACCATTTTCTACCTTTTCTCAGTGCAACGTTAAGCGTTTAAACCCAGTTCAAGTCTAAACAAACCCTTCTATTTGGTTGACATAAATGAGGTGGAAAAACAGAGTTGACACAGTTACACTACTGGTGTATTTGTGTAAATTAAAACAATGAGTTGTGTGTGAGTGGTTTGAGGAATTACACTTTACCTCCTCTTACTCTGTGTAAAGGACATATTCATTTGTCAATTTCTCTGACAACATTTCAGTGACATATTGGTGCACAGGGCTATGGGATACAAAATAATCCAGCTGGTGTTTTAAGAATCAAGCCTCACAACAGTCCACATCTACAGAACTTCACACCTGTTCATACAGAACACACAAACTGGCCTCTACCAGCCACAGATGAGTGAAAATGCTAATGCCCCCATTAGACCCACCATTCTCACATCCATTCAATGCCAAATGTGTTATGATTACAACAATAGACTCAAGAATGCAGTTAAACGTGGAGGCAGGCTCCTCTAATTCAACTTTACAAAAAAAGAATTGCAAATGTGGTGGATGGAGCACCACGCACTGGCATGTTCTACTGATAACCCTACACGCCTTTGTTTGTATTTTGGTTTGTCTGTGCGGTGTGTGTTTTAGAGAGATCCAAATCTTCTGTCAAATATTTACTGTATATCAATTTGTATAACTATCCCTCCATCCATTATCCACTGCTTATTACTTTGTAAGGTCGTGGGGTGCTCCATCGCAGAACCACATTCCGTATGTAGAAAATCAAGCCATTACTCCCACTCATCTTTGGCTTCGTCGGACTACTGAAACATTTATGTGACTTTATGTGACATTTATGTGACCAACTTCAAACCTGCCTGCGCAAAAAAGCGCAGGCTCAGGACTTCGAGTCACAATGTCTTTGGTTCAATCTCAGCTGATTCAGCTGTAGTGTTACAGTAGGAAGAATTCCCTTGTGTTTAACTGCAGCACAAGACAATGTATTACTGATTTCTTTTTTGCCAAGTGATTACAATCCTGTTCTCTACACAACATTGTTTCCCTTGTGAGCTGCATCTTGATGAACAATTTATTACTGCAGTCAGGAGACTTAGACGGATATAAAATATCCTATTACTTTGAAATCAATGAGCCACATGACTACTCTTTCCATCGTGAGAATGAAGTGTGTATCTAATGTCACCTAGTATAAACACAAGCAACCAACTACACCATCAGCTGCTTCATTGGCTCTGTTAAAAGGTAATGTGAGGTTGTCTTGTTTTCATATAGTTGTTGTAGGTGACACAGCCCGATGCAAAATGTTTGCATCTTAACAGCTTGATTAAACTGAAATTAACATGCCAATCATTTACAAAAAAGTTAAAGTTTCCTCATTTAATTATATGATACCAAGTGTCTTAACTTTCGCATTTACAATATATTTAACGATAAATGTGTTTTAGTTTAATCCCATTTCCAAAGTTTTGTTCAAGGTTTATAATGTAATAATATTATTTTCCATATTTTTAAGTGTGAGAAAATTCCCTACATATTACCATCCACACAGAAGAGGAATACATTTACAAAATTTCACAACAACAATAAAGGCAATTCTAAATCATACTTCTATCACCTAATCTCTTTGTGAAGAGTGTTTGACTCTGACTTTGATCCTGAAACAAAAGGATAATACTCGTCATTTTTTAAATCTCAAGACGTAAGAGCAGGTGATCATGATGATGATGAAGAGGAAATAGAGAGTAAACTACCCATTGACAACAAAACATCAACATCCTTAGTTCAAAGTATTAAAAGTCAAACTGCACAGTGGCCTCCTGTTCTATTGGGGGCGCTGTTCGTTTCCATCACACTAACGGAGTTAGACGTGCCGGTCCCTTTAACACCTCTCACACGTTTCTGTGTGTCGGGCCAAGGCTCGTTCCCTCGTGCTGACAGCTGAAGCACCAGCACCAGCAACCCGAGCTGCTGTCTGTGCACTCTCTCCTCTGCTTGAAAACTTCACAAAACTCTGACATAAGTTTTATTAAAGTTTATTATTTTTACTTCCTACGCGGTATCTCCCGCTTTAATTTGCCCACAGAGCTACTGTTTACATGTCAATACACGTACGCCTAGCTAGTTTTGGCTCTCCGTTGTGGTCCGTTTAGTCCAGGTTCAGAAGGAATATTATTATCATATTTTCGGAAGGAAAACATCTGAAACAGCGACATGACAGAAGAACTGGAGCGATTTCTGCTGCAGCTGACAGAGCCCGACAACGCTGTCATCCAGCAGGTGGGACGCTACTTAACTGTTTTCAACTTAAATGTCAATTGACAAACTACATCTTTCTTAGTGTCTAACTGACACTAAATTGTCAGTTTTAGTGACAATTTATACAAAATGACTTAAGTATAGTCGTTTTGCTATACTTAATCGAGGTAAAAATACAAAAAGTAAATGGGAATAACAGTTATTTTATGATAATGAATGTTAGCCGAGCTCTAGGTATTAATATATTAATACCTGTAGGTGGTGCCTACATTTTTAACCCAATACATATAATTAATTTGACTTATTTTGATGTTAAGTAAACATATTCTTCATATTCATATATACTTTGTGACACATATTCCCCCTTTTTTCTAAACATTGTCACTGTTTATTAATATTGGAAAGAGGCCCATTTAGCTGCTGCTTCTTAATCATTTTTTTCAGCAGGTGCCCAAAGATTTCAAAGGGTGCAGATTCCATGCTTTAAAATATCCTAGTGCCAGCTGCTTCTTCCAAGATACTTGGCTTCTGAAGTCACATTCAAACACAATGAATATGTAGTCACAAAGTAAAAGTGTTTATGTATGAGTAATACAGGAACACAGATTGTTAAATATATGTTAGCTTCCTGTTGGAAGTGTACATTATTTGACTAATGTTATTAATTGAAACAGTTCTGTTAAGGATGGTAAAGCTGCCAGGACTGTTGTGTATGGCTCATGGTTTTTATACCTTGCTGCTTTTGCTTTGTCCTAATTGTGTATAGTCTCCCTTGCCCCTTTTCTAGGCCACTGAGCAGCTAAAACAGGCTTTCAAACAACCAGCTATTATTCCAGCCCTGTGTGCTGTCATGACTGGCTCCCAAAACCAGCAGGTATTTAAAAAATAATAAAAAAAATACTAAAAATGCCTGAATAATTAATCAACTATTTTTACCATAGACTAATCTTTAAAAAAAAAAATTCTTAGATCCGTCAGTCAGCCGCAGTGATACTGAGGATGAGAGTGAAGAAACAGTGGAGTAAGATCATGCCTAATGACAGAGAGAGGTTTGTCACCCACCCACATGTCACAGACATTATGTATTATACTTTAGCTTAAGTCAGTTTCAAAACAATTTGTAATTTTATTGCCTGCTTGCTTGCCCTTGCAGCCTCAAAGCGGTGGTGTTGCAGGCCTTTGTGCAGGAAACAGAGTAAGTTGTTCTCCTTTTATAACACAAAAGTTTTTTTCTTCATATTTTCTGCTTTTTTATGTGTTATCAAAAGCACAAGTGTCAAATATTATAACTTTAAAAAGGTGTCAGCAGACACGTCACTCAGGCGTCCCACACACTGACAAGGTGTGTCAGTTTATTGCTGTCAAGTGTACAGCTGTGTTAAATTTTATTTGATCGGGTTCAAGAAAATGAACACCTTTGAAATCAAACTTCAAAACTTGAATGAAAACCTGTTAAAATTAACGAGGCCTTGCCAAAGATGTTCTTTTTTTTGTCGAAAAGTATAAAATAAATTTTGTGCTTTCTAATTTACATTACAAAATATAAATGTTTCGTTTTTCATCTTTCATGGTATAGGCACACAGTGCAGCACTCGCTCTCCCAGCTGTGTGCTATGTTGGTCAAACATGAGACACCAGAGCGATGGCCTGCTCTGCTGCAGTTCCTCAATGATGCAACCAAGAGCACAAACCCCCAAGAGAGACAGGTACAAGACCAAACCCCAACTGCCCCACTGGTGGTCAGCTGCCATTTTTGAAGCCAGCTCGGTTGTAGATGTCAAGCCATGTCTCGTTGTTCTCTATGATAATGCTGACTTTTAGAAAAACAGCTAACCACCTGGTTTGGTATTCCCAAAACGTAACAAATATAATTTGTTAAAGTTAAAATTAAGTTAAATTACAACAATTTTTCAATGCAAGAATACATTGACTGAACATTACACAATTTTAATTTTGAATTATTGTCAACATTTTTTAAGCTCACCCCTGCTGTCCGACAGTAGTACTGCATCAAAAAAGGCACATATATAAACCAAAATTTAAAACAATCTTTTATATACCATTGGTGCACAAGATCTGTGCAACAACCAGAGAACAGCATGTATGAAAATAATACAAAGCAACCAGACACCTGTGATATTGTGTTACACCGTCTTTGTCACTGTCCTGACAGGTTGGCCCGAATGACCCATTGGTTGTCTTCCGTACTGCAGCCTTCCAAGCCTCACTACTGCCAGCTGCTGCAGCTGTTCAGCACTGTACTGCGCGACCTGAGCAACCCGACCGCACTTTACTACTGCATCCTCTCCATCACCACCATCACAGCATACTCTGGCACAGAGGAGATGGTGAGGTTTTTTTTGTTATTGTGTCAACATCAACAAATGCTGTTTCAGAATAAAGGATAGTGGTTTATGTAAATATTATGCATTTTGCTGCCCTTTAGAACCCAATGCGAGCGATCATCCCAAGTCTGATCACTGCCCTGAAACACCTTATCAAAGCAGATCAGGTAATTTAAAATTAGTGTTGATTCTTCATAATTGCGAAGTGCCTGGAAATGTGCTATATTGCATGCATGAAAGGAGACCTGATTAGAATGTGATTGTTGCTATTTTTTTCTGTCCTTCAGGCGTATGTTGACGTGTACGCGGGTCATCAGGTCAGGTCACAGTTGATGTTGAGGCCAAGTGTATTGCTCCGTGTTAAGTGTGTTTTGTTCTGTATAGTTGAGTGTATTGCAGGGTAAGAGACAGTCAGAGTGAGAGTCGGACCTACCACGAGACACACCTTTGTTTACTTAAAATACATTGTGCTCTATGAACATTAAACAGATTTCAATGTAACCAGTATGGTGACCAATTACAGACGCAGGCTGAGTGAATATAAGATCATAAATATACTGTGGTTTGGTTATACTGATTTTGTCTACATTGATTTAGGACAAAGCCAGTGAAGCCATGGAGGTGTTGAACGAGCTCATAGAATGTGAGGTGTCAATCATCGTCCCCCATGTGGCCGAGATTGTTCGCTTCTGTTTAGAGGTAGGAGCCAAATGTCTTCCCTCTTGGGTTTAACGCTAACAAATCAATAATGTTTAATCTGTGATGTTTGTGTCTTTGGGATCAGGTGGGCATAGACACCACACACAGCGACTCTTTGCGAGTGAAGGCTCTCTCATGTATCACCTTCTTAGTCAAGCTGAAGAGTAAGGTAAAGTCACTGCTTTCTACTATTAGCCATTTAAATGTTTTTTTTTACATTTTGACCAGAAAACCAGCTGTTTGTTCGAGTGTTAAATTTTTGACTCTTCTGCTGCACAGGCGTTGCTGAAGGAGAAGTTGCTGAATCCAATCCTTCAAGCCATTTTCCCCATCCTGACAGCTGCTCCTCCGCCTGGTGAACAGGACCCAGAGGATGATGAAGATGCTGATGGAGAAGACCCAGACAGTGACAATCCCAAACAATGTGCCGCACAGGTACAGAGAGGGAAATTTAGTAGTATCAATGTTGTTCAGTTACTACATGAATCATAAGTAATCACAAAAAAATATTTTTCAATCATTTAGGTTATTGACACTATGGCTCTCCATATGCCTCCAGAGAAACTATTCCAACAACTGGTAAGAATCTACCTGAAAACAGAGTAACAGAGAGTCATTAATAAATAATCATTTTTCCGTAATTATCATAAGCTCTTTTATTTTGCATTCAAATGCCGTTTGATGCCTGTTAAATAAACAGTGCTGTATGACTGCTTCCTGACATTCTACATTTATTTGACCAGATGCCTCTCACTCAAGCCTGTCTGGCCAGTGAAAACCCATATCAGCGGAAGGGGGGTCTCTTGTGTCTTGCTGTCCTGGCAGAAGGATGTGCCGACCACATACGCACCAAGTGTGTTTAGCTGTCATTTTTATGCAATATTTATTTTGACAGTGACAAGTATACACAGTATTTTTCTTACTTAGTAATGTGTGGCTCTGTCTGTCAGGATGTTGTCACCGATGCTGCAAGCGGTTTGCCAGAGTCTGTCAGACAGTAATCAGGTGGTGAGGTGTGCCGGCCTTTTTGCCCTGGGACAGTTCTCTGAACACTTACAGGTAGCTCAGAAAAAAACACTCACTTACTATACACGCCAGATTCAGTGATTGTTTGATTAATACCAGCTCAGCACCACTACAATACACTATAGAATGCTAAAATGTTTTTTTGTATTATTTTAAGCCTGAAGTAAGCAAGTACTGTTCAGAGTTGATGCCTTTACTGTTGGGATACCTTTCATCCTTGAATGACGCCAAGGTTGGTCACATTACCAAGGCCTTCTATGCCCTGGAGAACTTCATGGAGAACCTAGGTACGGTAGACTAATCATCATAAATGACTGAAGTAGGAAATCTTGTTTACTGTGACAGGAAAGCTCTTGAACCGGTGACCACTACTAAACAGTACATGGTTTTCTTGTTTTTTTTTTTTTCTCTTCATAGGCTCAGATATTGAACCCTACCTGCCCACTCTGATGGAAACCATGTTTTCTGCCCTGAACAACACAGAAAACTTCAAGATCAGGGAGCTGGCTGTGTCTGCCATAGGTGCCATTGGTAAGACGTCAAAGACAACTGTTGTTGTTATTAGATAGTTACATTTACAGTTATAGTCAATGTAATACTCGTACATCGCACTTCATCCACTCTGTTTCTGAGCTTTAAAAACTATAGTTGATGGAGTAAAATATTCTGCTCCTGACTCATCGAGGCTCCTTTTTTCTTCTCAGCCAATGCTGCCAAAGAGCTTCTAGTTCCTTATTTCCCTCCGATCATTGAAAGTCTAAAGGGCTTCCTGACTGCTACTGCAGAAGAAATGAGGTCACTGCAAACTCAGTCACTGGGTAGGTTAACAAACAGATGTTCATCTGATTTCCAAATCTCACTTTGATTTATTCACATAATGACATCACTAACCTATTGTTTTGTTGTTCTCAGACACACTCTCTGTTCTGGCCCGTACCATTGGGAAAGATGTCTTCAGTCCACTGGCTGCAGAGTGCGTTCAACTGGGCCTCAACCTCACAGACACTATCGATGACCCTGATTTACGACGATGCACGTATGTAGCTACAAATTAGTATTGAATGCTTTTTTGGCAACTTCAGTTAGTCCAGCTAATCACCATTTACCAATGGGTAACTGGGTGTGATGTCCTTTCAGTTCAACATAACAATAACAAAAGGATTTATTATGTTCTCTCTCTCCTCCAGTTGTTAATTATTACGTTTCCCTCCTTTTTCTGCCTCCTGCAGGTACTGTCTCTATTCGGCCATCTCCACAGTCAGCCCTGAGTGCCTGACCCCTCACCTTACTGCTATAACAACAGTCATGCTGCACGCCCTCAAATCTAATGAGGGCATCACGGTACAAAACCAATACTCCATGCCCTCAGATTCAAGGTGTAAAGTGAAGGTGTATCTAACTTTTGATCCTACACTTTGTTCAGCCACATCTCGAGGAGGACAAAACATTTGTGCTGCTGGATGATGAGGAAGAGAATGAAGAAACAGATGAAAAGGATATAGATGACTTTACAGATGATGAACCTAAGCCAGATGTTGAGGATATCACTGGGTAATAATCAGAAAGATTAACGTACACTGATGCTGATTAAAACGTTTATTTGGGTTCAAAATACATCCATTGAAGATTAACTGGATTTTCAGCTAACACATGCTTTTGACTAGTGAAAAGAAAATTTATTCCTGATAAGATTAACTTATTTGTCAGCCAAAGCCAAATGTACAAGGTTAATGCACCCATCATTCTTTGTTCACCAACTTCTGACATTTCTTGTTTTTTATCCAATATAGATTTTGTTAATTGTGTCCATATTAGTCACTGCTCAGCTTCCTGTATCACCAAAAAGATGTCAGAAATGTACCTTTACATTTGACACAAATATCTATCTTCTCTCAGGTTCAGTGTTGAGAATGCCTACATTGATGAGAAGGAGGACGCCTGTGATGCACTGGGAGAAATTGCCTTCAACACGGGGTACACATTTCTTTCACATTAAAAAAACCTCTTCCATTTATGTAAAAGACCTGTTATTACTACTACTTACTCCGACAACCAAATTGCTAAAAAACATTACCATAACTTTAGCTGCTCTATCACTTCTCACAGCATTTTATATGTAATCTCATCATTTGTTGTTTGGTTTCTGTCGACAGCATTGCATTTCAGGAATTCCTGGAGTCCAGTTTCCAGGAAGTTTATGAGATGAGAGATGTGAGTTGATTGGCCTGATTGTTCATCTATGTTCTGTGCCCAAACTAATGTCTGGGTGCATAATGCTTTACAGTAGGATGCATTTGTCCTCAATATAACTGTCTTCTTCAAATCTTTTTTAAATCAATTTCCTTAAAATGTAATACAATTTGTATTTACCGTACCAGTAAAATAATCTGTCCACTTGTGACAGATTACCATACCCTTGTCATGAAGTTCTGTGATCATGTTTGTCCTTTGTCACTTTATCCCTTGTGGTCTGACTTGATTCTGTGATTCTGTTTTCTTAGTATCCTCACGAGGATGTTCGCCGGGCAGCGTTCAGTGCCATGGGTCAGTTCTGTCGTGCTCAGCACAAAGTGTGGAAGGAGAATCAGACCGAGTCAAACCACCACGGTAAAACTTTGTCTCTTGATCATCTGTTAAATGTTGGTGCTAGCTAACTAGCAAACCAAATAGATGTATGACTTCATGCCTTTTGCACTCCACTCTGGCTGACATCCTTGCCTCTCATCCTTACTCAGCTCTGATGAAGTTGCTGGAACTGGTGATGCCGGTACTTTTGGAAACGGTGCGGACAGAGCCTGAGCGTGAGGTGGCCATGGCCATCGTGGAATCTATGAACAACGTCATCAAGTCCTGCAAGGGGGAGGTTTTTAAAAATCCTACGCGCCTCAAAGAGGTCTGCTTTGTCATCCGGGACCTTCTCAAGAAAAAGGTGAAGCACAGATGAGGGATAAGGTGGAAACATCATTCACCCAGTGATGCTATCTCCTCTGATTTCCTCCTCTAATATTTTTCTCATTTCCTCCTCTCTGTTCAGATGGTTTGTCAGGATGGTGGTGATGATGCTGACGATGAAGAACAACAGGTTAGTAAATACACTTTCACATTATATCAACTTGTGTTATCATTTGTGATAATTTGGATTCTGCATATTGAATTTGTAACAACAAAACATGTTTTCATTTATCAAGACAAGACTTTTATTCTGAAAATAACTTAAGTTAAATTAAGTGTTAGTGATATAATGGCCCTGTAACTCGTAATAATTTCTTGTAATTTTGGTTTGTTCCAGGCTGAGTACGATGCTATGCTGCAGGAGTATGCAGGAGAAGGAATCCCCCTGTTGGCCGCCTCTGTCCCTGCAGACAGCTTTGCTCCTTTCCTCAATGACCTGCTGCCTCTCATCATGAGCAAAGCTGTAAGTCTCTTGAAAAAAAATCCCATATAGAGCAGGGGCAGTTTTTGGTCTTTGTTTACCAGATTAAAATTCATGTTTTTCTATTTAATAAGAAAACATCATGCACAGAAGCTGAACGCTCCTTCTCTTTGGGAACAATCGGAGAAATCCTTCAAGCTCTGGTGAGCGTACCTGGCGGAAGAGGACTGGCCGGACGATTGTCCAACCGTTTACTTCCTGTTCTGGTTGCTGGAGTGAAGGACAGAGACGCTGAGGTTCGCAACAACAGCGTGTTTGGACTGGGCTGCCTGGCCGAGGCTGCTGGACCTATCGTCGTATCGTATCCTGCTCGATGCAAAATTGTCTTTTTGTGCACTGAAGCAAACAAAAAAAATGTTGTCAAGTGTTCAAGCAAAAGATTTTCCTTAACCAATTGTTTCCCAGAGATTATCCTATGATGCTATCTGTGTTTTCTAACCTGCTGGCCAAAGAGACAGACCTGTCAGTGATTGACAACCTGTGTGGTGCCCTCTGCAGGATGATTACGGGTAACATAGATGCTGTTCCCCTAGAGCAGGTAAGTTCATGCTGCATTTTTACATTTAAATTTTGTGTTCTTTTAAATGAAAGGAAACCAAACAATGTCAAGTTTAACAGAAAATATTAAAGATTTCTGTAATAAGTGTCGATGTCCCATCTTGACCCTTTTCTCTGTGACACAGGTCGTCCCTGCTCTCGTAGCTCGGCTTCCCCTTAAAGAAGACATGGAGGAAAACAAAACAGTGTTCAACTGCCTGGCCAGGCTCTACACACACAGTCCTGCTTTGGTACAGAACACAGCTGGACACCAGCTCAGATGAGCAGTGTAGAGACTAGACATTGACATACTCATATAGACAGTCTAATGTGTTCAGAATGAAACTAAAACACAAGGCAACAACAGACAAAACACAAAGAGAAATTCAGGTTAAATATAAAATGCTAATCTAACGGTGGTGCTGATGTAATGTCAAAGTTCTGTTCTTTTCATTGTCAGACTGTGAAACTCATGAAGCCCATAGTTGCCGCTTCCACACACATCCTGGGCCACAAAGACGTTGATGAAGGTAGAGACCCAGGTTGAGCCTCTTTGGACTTCAGAGGCTGTTGTTTGTGTGCAGCATGTGAAACATTTTACTTCCCAAATGAAATGAATTTGATGATTTTCCTTTTTCTCCACAGAAACTCAGAGGACCACGGTCATGCTGATGAGGGAGTTCGCTCAGAGCCACTCAGCAGATTTCCAGGCGTCCGTGATGTCACTCAGTGGAGAGCAGCAGGCCAAACTCAGCACAGCCATGTCTGCCTCATAGCCAAATTTCAGATATACACTTTATTATTGTTGGAGGAAAAATGGGACTGTTGTCAGTCATGGTGACCTTAAACATAGGTAGGGGTGGGAAATACTCTTTATTCTTAGTAGAAGTCATCCTTTCTCCAACACCAAGTTCAGCCATCTTTTAGCTTCACTCCCTTGTGCTGATTACACTGAAGTCTGTGAGTTAAGTGAGTGATTATCAGAGGATTTGGAGACGTTAGTATTGACTATAGTTGAAATGTTTGAACACAGAGAAGAATCAGCTGATCCTTTCCTATTAAAAATCCTATTTTTAATGTATACAGATATAGCAGAACACTCTCATGCTTAGTCATCCCCACCCCTACCAAAAACTATTTTCATCAGCACAGCACTACTATAGTATTATTACATTTTGCAGTTAATTTATTCCTGTATTGGCAGGTCCTTATGAAGTGTTGTCATATTCAGCCGTATATTTTTTCCCCCGGGCTGTTTGTTGTTAGCTTTGTTTTACTCTTGATTCCCTGTCATTCCTACACACTGATGAGATCCCCTCTTTACAAATATTTGGACAGAGCTCTGATTTTGCTATGAAATATGAGGTAATAAATTTGATCTCCAGAAAAAAAGTTATTATTCCTTTATTTTCTGATATATTAAATCCACAGCAAACATTACGGTGAAGATGATGCTGTTTGAAGTCTGTGAACCACCAGAGAGGAATGATGGCTTCTGTCTGCTGCCCCTCCTGCCTGTTCACATGATTCACCTTTATGGAATTTGGCACAAATGTGCCCTGAGACTTGAGTAGAAAACTGATTTATGTGTATAGATGCAATATTACTTGTGTGTGTCCAAAATCTTTCAGGACTCTTGAGTAATAATTTAATACAGACGAACCCCTGATACAAATCTCCAAAGATGATTTAATTTTTCATTAAATCATCCAACCGCAGAACACTATGTCAACATGTGAAGGACAGCATGTATTTAAATGCAACTTTATTAAGATTAATTAATTAAAATACTGTGAAGTAAAAATCACAAAATTATTTTTTTGTTTAAAAATGGTACAGGTAAAGTATGTTTTTTTGTTTTTGTCATTGTGTGTCTTTGTGTGAACAGCATTTGCTTGAAAATGATAATGCTGATAAAATGACTAATTATTATTTTTATTTTTTTCCAATAGGGTTTTACATGGAGCTGGGGAATTGTTGAGTTACCTTTTAGAACATGTAGGCTTTATATATGGAAGCTTTAAATATATATTTTTTTGGATATTATGTATTTTAGTTGAGAAACAATGCTTTAGTGTTAAGGTAAAAAGTGTACAATAGGAATAAAGTTGAAATGTTTGGAAATGTCATGTTAAAATCCTCAGCTCCACCAAAACACATTTAAAAGACAACAAAGAATTATATTTCTGTTAATAATTTTGGTCTTTGTCAAGCTGATGTTTACAATTTTTTTTTTGCTGTTCGGGGCATCCTCCCTTTTTACAAATGGTTGACCATGCCAGAAGGCAACAACACACTAAGCCATTCACACAAACACTGCATGTCAGTTTAAAGTTAAAGTATTCCCTGTCTGCATTGAACTGAATGTTGGCTCTTTAGTTTCTTCAGATCTCCTTCGTCAGGTCAGGCTGGTTGTTTCCCCCATCCAACGCCATTGTCATGTTCACTGGTGACAAGACGTTGTCCTCTAAAACAAACACAATGAGGTGAGGTAATAATGACATCTCTGAACAGTGTCCGATCAATCACTGCAATAACAACATTAAGCTGCATCTGTGATTATATAATGTCAAAACCAAACAAACATCCAACCCCGGGGCAAGTGAGGTTTTCACAGATTCCTGCGACCGCTGACGTCCAGGGTTTTATTTAGACACTGCTGTCATGTTTGTGGTGATGTCATCCCTCAGCCTGATGATTTAGCATTCTGTTATGATGCCGTCCTACATGTTGGCAGCACGGTCACAGTGAATCAAATAGTTTCATGAAGGTATGTTTGTATTTCCCTGACTGACAGCTGACACACACAAAATATAAATACAGCATCAGACTGAGCCCTTCTCTTTCATCAGATGTGTGAAATAATTCAAATTCAAGTTTTCCCACTGACCCGTGTATCTCTGTTTCCAGGGCAGTATGTCCATCCCTGTGCGGCAGAAGGAGCGGTCAGTGTGGGCCTCGGTGCTGTACAGCACCTCCTGCAGCGCAGGATCTCCAGGTTTCTGGGCTTTGACCCTCACCTAAGACCAAGACAATTATCAAAGTGAGTTTTTTATTATGTTAGTGACTACCATGCCTAGTTCCATTGTACCTCCAGGATGGTGATCTCCTTCTCCTTCAGCCTCCCTGCTTTGTTCTTCACCTGCGTCTTCTTCGTGTCCACCCAGACCACCCTCTCTTTCACCTCAGATCTGTGTTCACAAGAAGTCAGATCTTTTAGTCAACTCAAGACAGAGGTTAAATCTGACACACACCTGAAAAACACTCACTCTTTGATGCCCAGATCAGCCAAGGTTGTGTCCAGGAAAGGGAACTCCTGGTTTGTGAGGTCGACTTGCATCTGAATGGGCAGCACCACTGACATGGGGACGTTCCAGTCCACCTTAACACGGACTATCTTGTCATGTGGCCCAGGAGACTCCCTGTCTGCAGGACTGTCTGATCCTCTGCTGGCCTGATCCTCCTCCTCCTCCACCAACAAGCTCTTTTCCTCATCTGCCGCCAGCTTGACTTTTTCTTTCCCCCCCTATATTCCCAAAATGGAAAATTGTGTAGTTTTCCTTCACTTCTGTCCCTTCTGGATTAACGTTGCGTGTTGATGCCAACAGTGATCTGCCGTCTTCTCCTTCTCAGGTCTGATGATTCAAAGCTCTGCTCCCACTGATGTTGAAGCCTTCTGGGAAGTATCCGCCTCACACAGACGTCGCTCTGGACCTCCTGCCTGATATAAGCAGCTGGTGAGGATGTGTGTTATGTGTCGCTCAGCTGTGAGGTTTATTACACTGTGGTGATGGACAGTTGGTGTGTGTGTGTGTTTGAGTGGATATGTGGCTGACATCAGAAGTTAATTTGTATTTCTGCCCTCAATTAAATTAATACTGGATCTTAATTCTTATAGCCTTCAAATAAATAATAAAAACTGGATTTATGTCACAGGACGAGAGTAAAATCCACGATGACACATCACTATGTCATTTTATTGCACTTTCAAAGTGCACTGCAGATTTATGGCTGTTTAATGAGACGTAATGTTCATGTTTGAGAAGTCGAGCTTGATTTATGGGGTCATCACGACGTGCCGTTATTTCAGCATCACAAAAGTATGTACTCGGTGTAAATGGTAGGGCCCCGTGAGATGAAAACTAATGACACTTCAACTCACGTTGTTGTTGCTCGATGGGGGCCGTGTCCCAACGCAACACATTCCATGTGAAGCCACAACAAATCAAGTGTTTCATCAAGTGTTTCAAAGATGTTTGTTTCAGTTCGACTTTCTGTGTTCCACAGGCGTCACTGCATCAGCAACTTTTGTTTTTCTTTCCCTGCTGCAGTAATGCAGTTTGTTCTATGGGTCTGCAAAGACTCAAAGGAGACATAAGAGACCTCTGCTGGTTAAGTCAAGTCAATTTTACATCCTTGTGTGAAGAATGTAAATGAGAATATTCATGCCAGAAGTACTACTTGTTTGTTGTGACAGGTTGTACCATATCTGACTAACAGGTAGCACCGGAGAGCTGAGCAAAAAATAAACAAGAAGACCATAACCCCAACCACACATTGAGAAACAACACATCATATAACCGTGTTGCATTGTTTGAACAGAAATACAGAGAAGTAATGATGGTGCCACAGAGTTAATTACACTGCAGATGAACAGAAGGAGCAGTAAGAGGCAGTAAAAATAATGGATCACTAATCCTTTTGGCTTAAACAGCCAGTAAAGGATGGCAGAGCTGGAGTTTAATTAACTGAAACAATGGTAAAGAGATAAGTCGATGGAAAGACAACAAATGTTCAGCCCTCTGTCGTCAGTGCAACCTTTAGTTCTCAGCTCAGAGTGTGTTCCTGCAGTATGAACAGCCACTGGTTGTTTTTGTTGGTCCGATGTCTGTGTGACATCTCAGTCTGGTTTCACAAACAGAAAATGTAACAATTTCATCTGAACCTTACACTGATTTAGATACGGGCAAAGAACAATATGTGACCAACAGCATTGGCATTTCAGAGTCAACAGCATTTCAAAGTCATTTAATTTACACAAGGAAAAAAAAAACAAGTTAACCTAAATAACATCATAGCAACTTTACAACGTACATGATATGGCAATCACAGTTTATATAAATAAATGATAAATAAACTAATCTTCTCCCATCTTATTCCGTATATAAGCATTATATCCCACTTGTAGCAATTAGGCTTTTTTTATGTTGTTGAAAATACATACAAAATCCTATTTTTTTATTTGGTGACACTCTTATTTAGCATAAATGGCTGAAGAAAAATTTGAGGTGTTTAAAATAAACCTGAACTCAAGCTATTACAATAGTCTATATGTAGGAAAATAAAAACACATTTACAGCTACATTTTTTCCACAGATTTTCTTTGTAAGCTTGCTATTTTTATCTACATTTGACCTCTGATTAAGAGAAAAAAAACATAATAACAAATACAACAAAAACAATTGTAAAAGAGAAAATTACCTGAGAACAATACAAGTTATTGCTAAATAAATTAAATTCTTATAAAAACAAAAGTATGGACCTAGTTTAATCAATCTTCACTTTTATTTTTCAGGATGGTCTCCTTTCCAAAACACCCTTTCTTCCACATCATCCTGCTCTGCTTCTGCAACTATTCTATTCAGCCTGCAAACAACAAACACACTTTCAGACGGACACACCTCATCTCAGTAAGAAGACTGATGAGAAGTAGAAGAACATTGATGTATTCCACGTCATGGTCTATGTCCTGCAAGTTCTACTTTTGCTTAATTGAATATGTAACTGAATATATAGTGCATATTCGCCTTAATATTATTCAGTAATTTACTGTCACACTTTTCTCCCCTTTTACTATATACCACACAAATTGGACGTCAATACAAAATAAAATGGAAATCTGAAATAAATGGTAAACACCAACTAAAAGTGCTCACTAGTCCAAAAAGTTTAGCCACATATTAGATTCTCTTGAAGACTCACTGGTCAATGAAAGACATTTCTCCTATCAGATCCCTGGTCCCGTCTCTGGTCTGCTGTTCCTCCATCTCTGTTCGTCACACATGTACATGACAAAAACATGTTAAAAAAAAACAACAACAAAGACCAGGTAACAAATAGTTGCTAACACTCACAGCAAAGCTACAATAGTTGAAAAAATCAAGTGTGAACACACCTATGTAGAACTGGTCCGGTTGATGCATCAGAAGGTCGATCTCTCTGGCTGTGACTTCAGGTAAGTCATCTCCCTCGAAACACTGTAGGAGGCACAGGGCAGATTCTCTGAGTCAGAAATTAAAGACATTTTGGTTAAAATCTAAGAACAAAAGGTGGAAATTGTTCAAGGATGAGTAAGGGCCACAAGACACAAATGATCAGCGTATGAGGACTGGCGTATTTAATTAAGGTTTCATTGAGTCAACAGCGATGTGTCTGTTTATGAAGTTTCAGGAGGAATGTTATTGCTCTGATCTAATAAAGAGGCTGCTAACTTCAGGGCCAGGGGAGAGACTATAACTCACACTTTTTTATGGTCTGTTGGAGCTCGGAGATAATTTTACACCCACTTTCCACTTCCCGGCCTTTTTGTTTCACCTCATTTAATTTGATTTCTATTTATTTAATATTTTACGGTGTATAGACCACAAAAGGCACATTCTGTGAATAATGACAATAAAAGCTTTCTTTATTATCCGTTATCTGTTCTTTCTTAGTCCCAACATTAAGACCATAGAATGAAAAGCATACTTCACCCAGTCAACATGTTATATACAAAAATATGATGTGATGTTCCCCGTTACAGAATTCAAACCAACAGTTTACCTCAGCATTGGAGAGGATGAACTGCTCCTCCATCAGAGTGATAGAATCTGGACTTAATGTTAAATCTGCATTAACAAAGTAAAAGGATGAAACAGAATGTGATGGAAGCACAAGGATAACTGAATGTTAAAGAGATTTACCTACAGATTAACCCTTCAGAACGGCTGTTAACAGATAACTCACCTTGTGGTGTTGTTTCAGGACTCGGCACCAGAGGGTGCTGTGAACCGTCCTCTTCATACATGAGCGTGGACTGCGGATCAGTAAATTAGAAAATAGAAAACAGAATATGAATAATACGAACATTAATTGAATGGTGTGCCACGCGTTCAGTTATGGTCTAATACATTTGTTGTACCTCGTATATTTCAAAAGGACTGAGATTTTGGTGTGTGTTAATGAAACCAAAGAACGGGTCCTGAGCTCCTTCAGCACTCTCTATGGAGTTCAGGTTATCATGGCCATTTAAGATCAACCTGTCAAACAGAAAAAGCGTTAGACAGTACTGTTTAGTATAGCAAAGTAGATAATAGAAGAAGAAAACTTAATTAAATGTTTTCAACTTGGGTAAAGTTTAGATTATTCATTTGATATAAAATGTTATTGTTATGGGAACATTTTGCAGGTCCCTGCCAAGTGAGAGGGTATTTGAGTGGGTAGTGTGAGTGTGTGTGCATGTGTGCACCAACCTGTCAGACTCAGCCATGTCTACCACAAGGATATTTTAGCACAAGGAAAAATAAAAACCAAAGTGTTGAATTATCTCTGGAAAACAGAAAAATCAGTAGATATTAAACTGTTGATAAACGGAGTCTGTAATAAAATCTACAATCATTTTGTCCTCCCTTCAGTACACAAGCACACAAGCCTGGTCATAACAAAGGTAACATGGTTTATTATGGCTCATATTCACCTGTGGAGCTGTTCAAAGGCAGTTGACACACATGATTTTGCATTTTTCTATGGTTTACTCTTTTAGTTTATTTCTTTGTGAATATTCTCTGAAGAGAGTGTCTCCTTAAGAAGAGGAAGTCATGTTATTATATATTATTGTTTTCAGGGAAACAGATTCAGATTATAGCTTTTGTCATGACACCATCATCGCCAAGTAGCTTTACTTCAGAGGATCAAAGGCTCTTTGAAAAGTGCAATATATTCTGCCCATGCACAATAAGTGTCAAATGGTTGGGGTATCACTGGACTTTTTTTTTTATCTTGAATTCTTCTAGATGTAGTTGTTGTTGTGTTGCCGCTGTACTGCAATGATTTTCCCAGTACTGAATCAATAAAGTTTGACCTTAACCTTAAAACGAAGTAAATTGACAAGCGCCTAGTCTTATAGGGACATAAAGTATTCCATCATGAAGAAAGTCAATTGTGGGTATCACATCTGCTATTAACTGTCAATATCAAATATAAAAACACAGTAAATGTTCAGTATAGTAGCTCTATCTTCATTTATTGTCCTTCTTTTACTGGCAAACAGTAAAAAACAAGGTTAATCAATCGTTAACAAAAGACTTAGTAAAATACAGATTACTCATTAATGTTCAGTAACCAGCTAATTCATTACAGCAAGGTCACAGTTCAAGCCCTGTTCCAACTGATGGTCATTTCTGTTATCGATTTCCTGCCACAGTTCAAAAGCATGTAGATGGAGGCTCAGGTTAAATTTACACACATACATTGATATGAGTGTAAGTGTGATTGCCTTGATTTGTGGACCCGCCTTCTGGGGACAAGTGCTGATTGCCAAAAGGACCCCATGTGACCCTGAATAAGGTTAAACATTAGATAAACGATGGGTGGATAATCTAATCAGAATGGCTCCCTCTGTAACAAAGAATTATAAAAACAATTTATATAACAATATATAAAAATAATGTTTTATTCTTTCACTAGCCAAATAATAAAACTTGCAATTAAAACAAATCTACTATATAAACATAATCATTTATTTACTGGTCAAGGAATTATATATATATATATATATATATATACATATATATATATATATATATATATATATTATTCCTATATATATATGTATTTTTTGGTGAAGATTTATTACATTTTTTAATTTGATAACTGATTACCCTAATTGTTGCTTTTTTAAAGGTGGGATTTTAGTACCCGTTTAAGTTTAATTTAACTTAACTTAAGTTTAATGCGGTTGTTGTATGTTAACTTTAAACGTGCTTCTTTGGTTTTTATTAATTATCGACCCACTATTTAAAGTACGTTCAATGTCCTAAAACATGCCATGACGTGACATTTTTCTACTTTTAATCAAATCACGCGAGGAAAGTGTGACGTCACCTCCGTATAGGCGCGAGGGTAGTGGTGAATGATTAGCCACGCCCCTGAGCAGGCGGTAACCTGGAGGTCGGGTGTTGGTGGAGTGTGATTGAAAAACAGCAGCACATACACATACAGCCATATAGAAGAGAGAAACTACGGCAGGACGAGGCGCAGTCCGACCGTCATTTACTTGAACATTTTTGACAGGCCGTCTTCTTTTAAAATGGCGTATCATAGTCCATACAGAGCTTCCATGCACATGAACGCGCCTCCGGACCAAGGCTTCCTGTGGAATATCTTTCAGAGGTGAGTAAAGGGGAAGAAAGGCGTGTTTGTTTCGCGACTCTGTTTCTGTCTTCCTGTTACTTACTGAAAAATTCTGCTAAGAAAGAACAAACAGGCAAAGTGTAAAGTGTGATTGTTGGTGTCCCAGTGGTATTTTTATGCTTGTGTGTGTTTTTTTACAGTAGTGTAGTGTGTTTCATTACAAATATTCCTGGCAGAGAGCACAACTCCGCAGTGACAGGAGTGATTAAGCAGTTAGAGCTGAGCTTCCTGGAACACTGCTATACCGTCAACTCAGAAGCAGAACCGTAGCCGTTACACGTCCGTCTGGGGATCACGTTACAGAACAATATTACATGACTGAAGCTCAGTGTCACTCAACTTCACTGTCAATGTAATAAACAGGGTCGGTCAGTCGGTCAGACCTCCAGGAGTCCTTGAACGTACCAGGCTGCAGTGTTTTTTCACTGCAGTACATTTATTTATTTTTTAAAATTTTAATAACATAACACAAAATTTACAATTTAACTGAAGACAGACGGATTAAATGCAGTTAAGATGGTCTGAAAAAACCTTGCATTTCCAATCTATAAACCGTCCTAAGGTGCAACCATAATCAATTAATGAAAGGTTATTTCAATTAACTAATGGTCACTATTTTTAATTATCAATTTAATGTTATGAGTAGAAAGAGCCACTGTAGTCCTAGACTACTTTATTGTATAGAACCATGAATATTTGTTTTGTTTACAAGTTAGTATCTTTTGAATGCAATACATATGAATGTTTTTTTCCTAAGTAAACACAACGACTACCACTACTATTTATATGACTACTACTACAAGTTGTAATAGAAATTATACTTATTATTTTAATATGATACATATGGGTGTCTGGAATTCATAATATATGAGAACTGAGTACAATATGTTGTCCCCTCAACATTTTGTAATTAATATTCATGTGATGAATTGAATACATTAGGTGTCATATGATTGAGTCATCATTACAGGTTGCACAACACGATAGTTTCTTCTTATTTATTGCATTAAAACCTTAGATTTAAAAGTATTTAAACTTTTGTGTAGATGTGTGAAAGTATGTGTAAAAATAGGTATTAAAAAACACATAAATGGTCTGTAAAAGTGTCCGAGTTTGACCTTAGAAAAGCTGAGTAAGCCTTGACATTATTATAAGAAGACTCATTTATAATAACAAGGTCATATATAATAACCTATGTGACATTTCTTTCCATTTTCACCTTTGACAGATTACAGTGCCACCTTAGGCTGAGTCAGAAGCGTGTCAGCACCTGAGAAGGTCGTAGAGAAGTACACAAATGGAAGATATGCTTTGGTCCGGTACAATAGTAAACTACCACACTTATGTAATACTGCAGCGATTTCTTTTTTCCCCCTGCTTTCCCGCCACTGCCTGCGATGTGAGACTTTGAAATACACTTAATGAATTATTGATGAACGGTGCAAAACCCTGTGAAATTAGGTCAGATGTATAGAATATTCCTGCACATATTTTTTTAACCTCTCTCACACATGATAGTCTTTTCATTTCACCCACACAAACAACACTTCTTAAGACTCTTATGTCATGCAGCGTCATTGTCACCCTACTTCTCACAAATCCTACAACACACTGACTGAGAGTGTCATGAGCACGCAATGTCATCTTTCACACCAGTCTCCGTCACTTGGTGTAACCCTGGCAGAGCCACGCTGGAATTCCCTTGGTCATGTGATTAGAGTCAGTAGAGCATATTTGACGTGGGAGCCTTTTCAGTCTTTGTATCACACACCCCGCTGTCTCTGACTCACTAGCCCTCGCTGTGTATACTGTTTTGTCAGGTGTTTGTACAGTCTGTGGTAAGGTAGGTTTTAGTGTTTTTTTTTATGCCCCACATTCCCAATATATTTACTTCAATAATGTGCCATGTAATGAATGATAAAGGTTACTGTCTCCTCCTTTTGCCCATTTTCTTCTGGATGAGTCTGGTACGAGATAATTCTGACACCATGAGAAATATGCGGGCACCAAGTTGTTATCTTGCCAAGAATAATTTGCAGTTATCCAGAAGGTTTTCTGAATGCATTTTTCTTATTTCTTTTTAAACATTTCCATCTCTTAAGTTGTGGTGGCATTACTCTACTTTTGGAGAGAGCGTGCGGAAAGAGCAGCAGCATTTGTTCCAGAAGCAAGTTCCAACCTGGCTGCTTCTTGAACACAGCAGAACATGGGAAAATCTGACAGAGTCACTGACTCAGCCGTGGGTTTTTTTTTTTGTTAGTCTGATTCTTTATAAACAATTTTTGTATTTATGATGACACCATAGGCTAAAAATATTTATTTTTGTGATAATTTAAGTAACATTTAGTCCAGAGTAGTAACATAACCAAAGGCCCACTTTGTAAATCAGTGAAAGGAAAAGGAGTGGAGAGGTGAAAAGTAGAAGTTCGGCTATGCAGTGTTTGCACACTACACTTCTTTGACTTGGTCTGACAGTGTTTGTAAAAGGCTGGGTGCCCCCACTGCCTGCATTAACCCAACCACTCGTCCCTAACACCATGACAAAGCTCTCATTTATAGAGGTATAGCGAAAGATGTGTTCAGGAACGCGTTGACCAAGTTGGTTTCCATATGTTTATTTTCTTTCTGTAGGTGTGGAAAGGTAAATAAAGAGATGTATACACAGAGCCTTATCTGATGTAAATAGAAACATTGAAAACCGTTTATAGGTTTATTCTAACAGAAAGTTTCTCGTCCGTGGACGCAGACCTTTTCCACAGACTCAGCTCTACTGTAGGTGAGCAATTTTTTTCCCGTGGGGGGATTCCCGTCTCCTACTCTTCAGCTTCTTGTCTGATGGTATTCAGGGTGTGTCTACCAAGTCGCCTCTGTGTTGATGGGCTGGGCCAAGCATGTTACTTAGGAACAACTGAGTCATTGGATGTTTGACTAAACCAGATTGCTGAAGCCTTCAATGTGTGTCACAGTCCATTCTCTTAGTGACTTTATGGCTGAGGAGGATAAAATTGAGCAGAAAAGACTTTCTCAATGGACAGAATTCAGTTTTTATGTATCTTGAAATCAAGTTTCCAGCTGATGTCTACAATCAAGTGAAAATGAAAGTATTTATGTAATCTTTCACCTAACTCGTAAAACTAGATTCCCTAGATATTTTTCCCATGAGTCTTTTTTTTTCATTTCTTTGAAAGGGTCACATGTCACATATTTTTTTTATTATCTAAACAGTACTCATAGTTTCCACTTTGACTGTCACCTGTTCTTACAAGCTTCTTGAAATTTAATGGTTTTGGCTCGTTCTATAGTCTGAGTCTTAGCTTAGTCCTTGAATTTCCACTTCTAAAGTATGCTTTTCATTATTGTCCTGTTGGAAGGCAGTTAGAGACCCAAGCCAAATGTTTGCTTTTGTTTCCTTATGATTTTTTAAAACATCTTTGCATATATTTGCATTGTAAATGATTATCACACAGTACACAATTCATGTGGCGATAGTTGCTTTTGATTATATTCCGTTACCATTTCTCCATAAACATAATCACAGTGTTCTGTTTTTCAAAAAACAAGTGTTTGTCTTTTGTGACAATTACTTTGCATATGACAGTTTTGTTCTTTTCAAATGTCTTGAAAAATTTCACTCAGGGTCTTGATTCTTACAGTTGATCATTCCACTTTAAGAGCAGCACAAAAAATGCTGCAAATTAACATATGGTCAGGATATCTGGCATGTAAATAAAAAAGATTTAATTCAGTCCCTGAGGTTTGAAGAATGCAGCATTTTAATGCACACATTGTTGTCAAGGACAAACCTTCAATATTCTATCTTTAAAATTGGAACCTACTAGAGTTTTGCTGCAATTAAAAGTTCTTTTTAAACTCTCGTAACAGCTGAAAAGCTGCTTTTACAGGTGCCTGTGTTCAGTGTCACTTTGCTGTATCAGCCTTAATGGTCCCATTCACAGTCACATACCTGAACTGTCAGACTGGTCTCAAGGGAGACCTGAGTGTTCGTTCTCCCCTGTGTGTCGACATCACAGAAGTTCATTCAGTCTCAGTGGGTGGTTGAATCCCCAACACGTGTTTAAGAAGATAAAGTTTCAGCCACTGAGTTCTGATGCCTGCTGCTATTGTGTGTGTGGATGTGTGATGTGGTAAGTGTAGGAGTTATCTAATCTGTGATTTCCTCCCCAGGGTGGACAAGGACCGGAGTGGAGTAATATCAGACTCGGAGCTTCAGCAGGCCCTATCCAATGGTAAGAAAACTGGCCTTTTTGTTAGATTCTCCAAAAGTGATGCAGTCTAACACAGTAGTGTTGCAATACATTCTCCATCATAGGTATTATTAGTCTGTGTTCTCTTTGCACTCTGTTAGTGTTCTTTATTCTAGGAGTTCTTTATTCTGTTAGTGTTCTTTATTCTAGGCACTGATGTTTTTACATTGTTCACGAACAACACTTACTCTGTGTGTGTCCTTGGTCAAGACACTTAACAGCAAGGTGAGCAGGTGCACACTACAACCTGTCCTCCAGATGCTAGTTCATATCCTAGTGTTTCATCTGGTCTGACATTTGACTTTAAAATGAACTAATACAGATCATATTATCAGATTATCCATTGTGGCCAACCCTAAACAGACTGTTAATTTAAGATTGGATAAGCTGTAGATTAACCACACAGTAACTACATGATCTCCATAACGTCTTTATACACAGCCACTTGTAATTAATTAAAAACTCTATTTGCATGGTAACGTAAAGTTTTCTATCTGATATCATTTGATGATGCAGTGCTTTTTATAAAGTGTATTTCTATCTGTCAATGAATATTTTAGAATGCTGTGAAACTGTTACTCTTTTTGATATCCCATGCATGATTCTCTCTGTGACCTACAGCATCAGCAGGCTTGAAAGACTAGACAACACCTAAAAATATTGTGCCGATTGATCGTTTTTTAGAGAGGGGGTCCCTGGAGAATAGGTTATTAAAAATCTGTTTGAAACAGACACAGAAGTAGACATGAGGACTACAGCTGCTGTTTGATTGAGCTGCTGCAGTCGCTTCACGTCCTGAGGAGAAGGACTCGAGCAGGATAAAAGGCTCAGTAGTCAGTTGGCTTGGTGAAGTAGAAAAAAGAACCCCACACTCGTGCTTCTGCAGTAAGTGAATTAATCCCACGGATCATCTCCTCTGCTCAGAACCAGTCACGTCAGCTTTGCCCTCACTCCAGACTGTAGTGTGTACTGAGAATCTTGTTCTTTATGTCCGAGCACCGACACTACAGCAGCACTGCGTCTTGACCTTGCCCTTCCATTGATATCATGAGATTGAATGGTGTTTGGGAAATTACCTGTTTTCACAACACTGTTTGCCCTGAAACTCGGGTGCAGATGATGTTTGTGTCGTTGTTGGAATACAATGTGTCTCCCATCCAGTTTACAGCTTAATAGTATGGGCAGGTTTTCAGTCAGATTACTCCCCGCAGAATGAATCCCATTTCAGGGGGCTCCTCAGTGGAAACAAAGAAACGTCAGAGCCAGCGGCAGCAATGAAAGAAGCTGTTATCAGCCTGTGCAGTGGCTCAGCCTCAGAATACTGATAAGTCTGTCAGTATGTGTGGTTTACATCCACAGACTGGTTTTCTGCTCACCATTTTGCATCTGTGCCAAGGGTAAATTGTTTTCACTTTTCAGCATCTATGTGTAATTGTCAGCGTTGTTTGCATATTGTGCCTGTGTTTGTACACACCTCGCCGTTTGAATGTGCGTGTACTGAACGACGCATTTCTGATTCTGTCTCATCGAGTTCATTAGGCTCACTGCGATATGAAACAGAGCCAGTGAAGCTGAACACACTGTTCTGCATCCTGTCCTGCAGTGTTCATTCTGAAGCCACCAGACCTGCCAGAGTGGCTGACCCACACAAACGCTCGACAAGTGAAGGATAAAGGCTTCAGTAATTCTGACCACTACAATTTTAACTTCTCATCGCTCTCGTCTGTACTCAGGCTTTTACTGCGGTTGCCCATCTCTGTGTTTCTCTTCTAAACATGAAGATCAACAAAAAAAAGCTCAAGGGCTGCCAAGTAGATGAGCTATTTCCAACGGCTTCCAGCAGATTTCTTTCATATAATGCCTAGATTCTTCTGCGTCTGTGAGCTTTTCATCCAGAATTACATCACTTTTCAAGCAGTTCAAAGTGCACCATATATTTTCTTTGTCATACACTAACAACAAATAACAAACTATCTATCTATACATCTATCTTGACTTCCTTATATCTTATTGAACTCGATATATTTCCCTGGAAGGGGATTTTTGGCACCTTCTCATTGCACACATTTTCATCATTATTGCAGTAATAATAACTTTCTTTGTTTCTTTCTCATTCTCTCATCTCTTTCTCTTCTGCTCCTTGCCTCCATCTCTTTATTTTTTTCAGGGTGGGGTAACATGCCTTATTAGCTGCTCATTCTCTTTATATGTAGATGTTTCTGCTCATTGCTCTGCAGTTGATAGGTTAATGACAGGGTGTCTCCCGTCAACACACACACACACAAAGCCCTTGAATCTGCCACAGCTGAGTGTCTGGTCTGGTCTGGTTGGCCGTCACCATTAAGTCAGGTTTAGGAGGATACACCCTCCTCCTAAATACATATAAAATACATATTCGAGATAAAGTAAATTTCCCATACATTTGGATTTTTTTTTCAAGATTAGGTAAATTATGTAAATAATTCACCTAATCATCCAGTTGGATGTTTGGACATTGTCGATGTTTCTGCAAATATTTGTATTTTAATATGTTTTTCTCCCCATTGACACTTCAAGACCACACTAACTTTAGAAAACAGTATCTGTCTGTGAATTCACATGTGAAACTTTGAGAGCTGTATTGGTGGAGTTTGTATAAAGGATATTATATGCATGTACAGATGTATATGTTTAAATTTTATAAATGTTTGGTTAAGCTTCTTACCGACTGATCCTCGGCACAAGCGGGAATATGTTTGTGTTTACGTGGTGGTCGGGTCACTGTTTTTCCACCAGCGTGCCCCTCTCCTTACCTCCTGTTTTTTTCCTTCCCTCTTTTGAGAGAGTCCAATGTGTGGCCTGGACAGATGCTGTTTTGTAACATTTGCATTTAGAGGCACATAAACATCGCAGCCCAACTGGCTACAGCATCACACTTAGGTAGTTTGCAATCTGTGAATTTGTGAACAGTTACATAAAATTTCTCTGTAGAAAAAATATTTTAGAAATAAATCTGTTCTGTTGTTATTTATTTTTATGAACAATAAAATGAATTCATTCGAGACCTTGCAGAAACTGTGATATTAAAGTGGCAAAAATTCGATAACCTGGCTGAGCCTGTCACATAAATGAAACTGTGCCTCGGGAAAAAGAGACGGGTGATTCCAGAGAATCTTTAGGTAGAATTTAGTGTGGGTAAAACACGCTGCTCAACTGCTTCTGTTATTAAATAGATCTGGAGTGTCAAGTATTGGAAAAACAGAACTCAGGTTTGGTAGGATTTATTTCAGTAAATAGGAATTTACCCACTGGACAGATCATGTTTTGTGACGTGGTTAGATTTTAATAAACAACCATTTCAACAATCAGTGGAAACTTGGTAAAAGAGAATCTAGATTCTAACTTGTAAAGCAGTACAGTTAGCTGCTGATACAGGAGACACGCTTTTAATAAGACTGCATTAATGACTTTAGTGACTGCATTGCATCAGCAAATGGAGTTGGTACTTTGAATGTATTCTGCAAAGGAGCTGAAATCAATACAATACTTTGTGTTAATTTAGCAGTTCAATAAATGCTATATGAATATGGATTCTGGCCCAGACCTTATCTACAGTTATAGTCTTGTATCTGGTCTCTGAACAGCCCCACCCTCTTTCTCAGACCCACCCATCTAAAAAAATAGTATATCTTCTATGGACTTTGGACATCATTATTGACCTTGTTGTAAATGTGCTCACTGTAGAGCAGGAAAGAAAACCGCTCTTTGTTGGAAAATCTCTGCTGAGCGATGAAATGTTACAGAGCAGTGAGGAGGAATCCTAGGTCAGCTGAAGTAGGCCAAAGAGATCAGGTCGTGGCAACAAGAACTCATCTGCAGATACTTTGAGGTCAATTATGTCTGCTTAAGTCCACTGTCTTTAGTTTTTTAATTCCTCCTCTGAAAATATCGTCTTTCTCTAGTTTTTTTTTTTTTTAAGCCTTTCACTCCTTCCTCTGCATCCTCCACCCACAGCACTTCCTCTTTATTTTTGCTCCTCAACTGCGGCTTCTCTGTAATGAAATCAAAAAAGTGAGTCAGCAAGGATGTAGATGGCTTGATAAATCTCAGTGAAGTGGGCAACTAAGGTTGTGAAGAAAAGAGGCTATAAAGTATAAAAAGCCTGCTGAGCTTACTGCCCATTAGTCTTTTTTCTGGCCATGTTGACGACAACAGTTTGTCCAGTAGGGGAACAATAATGATTGTTTGTGTCAGAAAGAAAATAGATCTTTAAAACAGCCCAAAATACAACCTCTTGAAGTTTTTCTCCATTTCCTTTTTATGACATGAGACTACTATTAATATAATTTGTGTTGCTGTTTAGTAATTGTATTACCTCAGTAAAACTCATTTGTTTTTGGTAATTGAATGTAGAATGTTGTTTGTTAAAATGTAAATGTTTAATTTTGATTAAAAAAAAACCTAACAGCATTAAAGATAGAACATATTTATTAAACCTTAAGCGGTGCCTCCTGGGGGTGGTGGACCTCCTGTTGAAGACCTCTTTGTCTTTGCGTTAGTCCAGTTGTTGCTGTTATATCAAAGTATCATTGCAGAGTCATTGTAACAGGACACAGTTTTTCATTAATGAGCCATAAAAACCAAAATAACTTTTCTGTTCAATATATGGCCAAAGCTGCTGCACTTCCTCCAAAGCTCAGTCCAAGTCGGCATTGATTGTGATAAAATATTTACATTGTTTTCATCACTCTGTTCTTACTACAAATAATGAACAGATCGCATTGATTGAATGACTGGCTGGAATTTTTCTGTCTCACAGGCACATGGACTCCCTTTAACCCAGTCACTGTCCGCTCCATCATATGTAAGTACCGACTCACAGTCACACTGTCTCTGCATTTTGTTTGTTGGCTCTGGAATTTGTTTATTTGCATTCTCGCTATGACAACCAGAGAAGTCTGGGTAAACTATTGGCTGAGACAAAACAATAGGATCAGTGTTGTTCTGGTGCAAACTTGTAGTCACCACTGACAAGAGGCCAACACAGGGCTCCACTGAAGAAAGAGAGAAGTGTGAAATCTCAGGAAAACTCTTATTTAAAAATCCATTTTGCTTCTTTACCACAGCAGATTGGATCACAACACCCTTGTGTTTCCTATTTCAACCTTCATTTACTCTGTCATTGTTTCACAGCTTCAATAACGTTACAAGATTTATTTGCCTCTGTGCCATAAGTAAATAAAATACCTGAAGAGCTTTTGTTAATGAGTAAAACCTCTGTGGTAAGTCGTGTCCTGCTCATTACTAAGATTATCTGTGGGGTTAAAGGTCTGACCTCTTGAGTTCAGTTCATGTAGGAAAATTCTGAGTCAGGCTCTCTGAGATAATTTTAACCATGTGATTCATTGCTGCTACATCAGGGAGGACAAAACATATAAGTAGCCAGAAACGGTCACTGAGTATATTCAGGTGGTTCTTATGTGCATTAGTGCCATCTTGTGGGCATTCTGATATAGTCGATTCACACTGTGTACCTCCAAATGATCTAAATGTTATCTAGAGCAGAGACAATCATGGGACCACATGACCTTTACAACCTGCCACGTCATAATCCTAAGAAGGTCATTTCTTGTCCCACAAGGAGCTTTTCAACTGCATTGATTGGATTTCCCCCCTGACTGTGTTTCTCTCTCCATCATAATTGCTCCCTGCATGACTAGAAGTGTACCATACACAATTTTAATGGTGTTGTAGTTTTTTCCACTCTTTGATAAAGGCCCCTAGATTTTCTTTTCACATACACAACCATTGGAAACTTCTCCTGACATGGGTGGATAATAATTTAGTGACCCCCCCCCCACTGCATTATTTAGGTTTAATATTTACTGCTGGCTGAAACATAATAATCAAACTGCATAGATTATCCATTGGACGGCTGTTGGTAGAATTCTATTACACAGAACACACAGATTTGGAAGCACTTACAAACACATTTTCTTTCCAAAATGACTGCAATTGATAAATTTAAGTAGAGAACAGACTACAGGTATTTGTTATAGGTTCACTTTGAGAAATCTAAATGAAGCGTACATGGAAACCCTCTGCACCTTATTCATTTGACTGTTTCCAGCATACATTATGTAAAAATACCTCTGCTTTCTTCCTGCAGCATTTCTGTACAACAGCCCTTTAATTCCACCTAGTGCCACACTCAGTAATGGACTCAGTGTGGCATGGAGACTCCTGTAGCATTACGCGTATCCTGTGATAATGTTCCTTGTAGGGAGGTAATTGGTTTGACCCAAACGGGGGAGACATCAAACCATTTTCTCCTCCTGTCTCGGTGTTTTAGCTCTCGTGAAAACAGCAGGTAGTCAAGTGTGAGAGTGGCTCTATTTTTGAGCCACAGTTTACACTCAGCACTTCTCTGACAGCACTTTAAAACAATATGTGGTGGATCAGTGGTTTTATGTCACGGATCGCTGTCAGGATGAACACTGTTTGATTTGCCTGTGTGTGTGGACGACTAAATGTCTCCTCTGTATCTCTTTTCCCTCAGCCATGTTTGACAGGGAAAATAAAGGTGGCGTGAACTTCAACGAGTTTGCCGGTGTGTGGAAGTACATCACCGACTGGCAGAACATCTTCAGGAACTACGACAGGGACAACTCAGGCTTCATTGACAGGAATGAGCTGAAACAGGCACTGACTGGATTTGGTGAGACACAAAGTATGGTGGTACAGTATATTTACATTCAACGAGTGTGGTGGAGGGCAGCGTAGCTGCATGTAGTTTCTCTGGGTGAAAAAGGTCCGATCAGCATGCCACGAGAAGACTCTTAATTCAGTCTGTGTTTTACTCTCTACTGTTTCAACTTGATACTGTATATCTCTGTGTGCTCCTCCGTGTGGATTGCTGTGAAGCCATTTATATACAGTATAATTGATGAAACACTTCAGGCTGAACTCTAGACAAAAGTCCACTTAAGGTTGATTTAACACCGTTAGAGTTCAATATCCTGTTTAAAGTGTAAACAGAATATGCAGCATGTGTGTGTTGTTGTGTGCAGGCTATCGTCTCTCAGAGCAGTTCTACAGCACGTTGATAGAGAAATTTGACCGGCAGAGGAAGGGGCAGGTGGCCTTCGACGACTTCATCCAGTGCTGTATTGTACTACAGGTGCCGTGTCTTTATTCAGTAAAAGAACTATATAGAACTGTATTTTTCCTTTGAGCACCTACTTTTTAACTTTCTAAAGATTGTGTTTATTAATATTTAAAATGTTTAAAATTACATTAACCACACTGGTTAATAGGGAATTTTAAATATAAATATATAAGTTTTTTTATTCTTTTCTCTTTTTTTTTTTTTTCTTTTTGTTCCATAGAGGTTGACTGACGTGTTCAGACGGTACGACACAGACCAGGACGGCTGGATCCAGGTTTCATATGAACAGTATCTTTCCATGGTCTTCAATATAGTATAACATACATGGGTCAACACACAGGAGAGCACAAGTGGACACAACTGTGCCAAAGCAAGCGGCACCTACTGGATGTCTGCTGCGGTGGACGCTACAAGATTTTTTTTTTTTTTTTTACATCAAAATTTACAAATGTTTCCACCTCAGGGTTCCTGGGAGTTCCTGAAATCTTTTGTGGGACAAAAGAAAAGAAAAGGCCTGTGATTGTAGGAAAAATGTTTCTTTTGTTTCATTTGTTGGTAAATGTTAGTTAATGTGCATGGGTTAAACATTAGTCTCTGACATTCAGATAATGAAACTATCAGTTTATTAAAAGAAAAGTCAGCTGTAATATTTCTTTAAAAAAAAGTCTGACTTCTTAATCCTTGATTTCCTGTGACTTTTCTGTTTGGTGAACTATTGCATGCTTAGTCAGAAAAAGGAGAGAAATATTGTTGACAAATCCCTAAAATATTCCCAAAGAGGCTTGGGAACCCTGAGAACAGTGAACAGTGTGGTGTGTTTAAAAAAAATCTTGTAGCTTTTTTTTTTGTTCTTGGACCAATTGGAACAATGTCTATGTCGGAGATTTGGTTGGGAATCATCATGGACCCATCTGTTGTTCCTGTCAGTCTGTTATGTCAACTTTTTAATGTCTTAACTTTAATTAGTAAGGTTGAAAAAAAAAACAATACAAAAGAAAAACTGCTCCGTTGAGAGCACATGATGCGATGTAAATATGACTTAGGATGCATTGCATGCTTTTGAGGGAAATTTCAGTCCCCACTTTGAAGCATGCTTTCATTTTATTTTATTGTTTACTTTTCCTCAGACCTGTTTTGCTCAAAGCCATGTTTACAGAAACTGTGAAAGCAGGTGACTTTCTGCTTTGAGATTCACTGACATGCCAGCTTACATGCCATATTTGTACAATCTTAACAAAACAAATCCACAAATGTTAACAATGATTGGTAGAGGGTAAGCATAAAGAAGAACTTCTAGCTTATTTTTTGTGCATGATGCCTTAAACATGTTTAAAAAAAGACACAGAAAATTAATCTTTTATTAAAAAAGAAAGACAATGTGCTGTGGAGTTGCTTTTATTATGGTCAAGTGTGACGTTGCAATGCAGGGCGAGATCATGTTAACAACACGGATCAATGTCGCCCTCTGTTGTCTGTGCGGAGTCATAGAATTTACAACTGCTTTGTTTCTTTGAAGATGTCTATAGACTTAACACGCATGCTGCATGTGACGAATACTCGTTTTATTGGTTACGTGCATGCTGTAAAATAGACTGTTTATGTTTATGTTTGTCCACATGTGAAATATACTGCAAAGATACCAAAGAATTATTCATCCAAAAACCCTTCTCCATTTTACTAAAATATATGGTAATTTTACACCTCTACTTCATGCGATACAACTGTTTTTAACAATTATTCAGTTTAAATTAATTCGAAAAATTTACAAAATGTGACTTATTTTACTGAATTGAAGAAAACTATTAAAAAAAATGTCAATTTTGCAAAGTCAAGACTGCGCATACGATAGAAATGACGTTGCAATCACACTAAAATGACTCAAGGAGGCAGTACAGGCTTTCTGATGTCCGCTTAAACCTATCACCCTATTAACGCCACAAGGTTTGACGATGAAAATCAAGGTTTCAGTCACCATTTATAATTATTAAGAAGGATTTGCCTTTTGCCTTAAGTTGACAATTATTCATACTATTGTATATCTTCATCATACTACGTCATTTTTCCTCATCGTGTGTGTGTTTGTCTGATTTAAAGTATTTAGTATTTAGTTTCTGTATCGCACCTGGCAGTGCATTCCCCCGCCATGCCATAGAGGGGCGATGTGATGATTACTAATTGTATATATATATATATATATATATATATATATATATATATATATATATATTGCTGACCAGTGTTGAACATGTGCTCTGACCTGATGGTTTTTGCAAGACCCACCTGTGAGTTTCCTTTAGTGCTTCCTCTTTGCACTTTTTCTTCTCTTTCATGGTGCTTTTCTGCTCTGCTCATGATCTTAACAGCATCATTCATTTATTTTGTCACAATAATCTAAATACCAATCCTTCCAGATATCATCAGACTCAATAGTAAATTAGTCAGTCCTGATGCACACTCGGAGTACTTCACACTGACTGGTTTGATATTTGCTGTAAAACTGTTTGTTCTCATTGAACAAATTATATAAAATAACAAAAGACACAAATTTCTTTGTGTCTTGTGTGACCATAATGTTATGAGCTTTTCCAGTTTTGAAGTACAGACAGTGACTGTAATAGCTTATTAGCTGAAGGAGTTTGACATGAGGCAAGATCTAGGAGTAAAGTAAACGGATACTTTAAAACAAAAAAAGGCCACATCATCTTTGATGCACTCGGCCAAAGGTGCCCCATCTAAAAATATGTTGTGGTCAAAGTTGCCTGTTCTATGTCCAGAATTGTGTTGGTTGCTCATCTGTCCTGGTTGTCATTGGCTGTGGCTGTGGTTGACAGCTGGATTCCCTGAGTTAACTCTAAACAATGTCAGGTCAATTGTTTGCCACAACCTTAAACCACATCTCTCTGGCTACACTCACAAAGAGAACAGAGTGGGAGCCTCTGCCCCCTACTCAGCCTGAACCATCTATTTCATTGTCCCTTATTAATTTCCCCTCTTTTATCCACATAAAGTGATTTACATTCCACATGCAGTTCTCCTGCTGTGACATTTAAAACTGACGTCTTCTCGTCAGCCCCTTTTCCTCGGTGCTGTGGTTCATATTGATTTCTGTCTGTGCATCCCACACATTCTTTGTCATTAGTTGCAGGTCAGACCTCTGGGTCAGACTGTGGTCTCTGAGCAAAGGGGGTCCGTGGCTACTGTGGTGATAAGGCACCTGGTGTTATCTATGTTGGTGAAATAACAATGAGCTGTGAGTGGAGGATCTGCATCAGAAGGCCACTAAGGCTTGTTTGGCCAGCACAGGGGTCTCTGGAGCCACAGGTTGACCCCTGCAAGATCAAAATGAATCATATTTAACTGAAGATGGCTGAAGGAAACTGTTATTTTTGTGTTATGTGTTTGTCAGTCTGTTACGAGAGACTTTTTTCTGCAGTGTTTCTGAACCCACCAGTGCACCATGTGTTTTTATTCATCACCAAACACAAGATGTGCTGCTGTAGTTTTAGCTTTATTGCCCAAATTTTTTAACAAACATACAAAAAACAAAACCCAACATTTTTGACACACATAACTGGTCTGTGGTGGCGGTGATTCTCACACCAGTGAGACTTGGTGTTAAGTAGAAACATTCCAGTCATTGTGTGGAGAGATTTATTTGTCTTTTACTTAGTGTTGTCTGAAGTTGTCTAAAGAGAAATAAATTGGGCCCAAAAATATAGGAGTGAAAAATGAAATGTAACTGAATGCAGCTGTTGGGTTGAATGTATTGTTTTGTTATTTGTGCAAACATCTGGGCCTGTGTTGTGCTGCTGCAGTCGGTGAGGGGAAAAAACACTTGAAGCAGATGAAGGAGCTGTGTGTCCCTGCAGCTCTGATCAACAGCATGACACACTGTGTTTCTATAATTACCTCACTGCTGTAATCAACGCTTGCTCCCAGTCGGTGGGTGTTGCTGCTGTACGTGTTCATTATAATAATTTCATTTCAGTTTAATTCCTGGTGCATTACAGAGGGAGGAGGACTTTACGAGTCCCTGCCTGAGCCTGAGCCTGTGACACAGTGATCTCAGGGCAAGCTTGTAATTACCACATGAATACAACGGAAGGGGCTGCGGTCGGAGTACGTTAGCCTTCCATTAATGAGACTGTTGTGTATGTATGTGCATGTGTATCATGTACCTGATCCGTAGCGGCGCATGGATTCAGGCTCCGCAGCGAGGAGACACGTTTGTGTGCCAGCCAGCCCAGAGGCAGCGTCTGTCCAAATTGCAGCCCTCAGACTCCAGCTCAACTTGTTGTTTTTTACATCCTCATCATTTTCCCTTCCTCGCTGACTTGCCAACTGCCATACTTTGTAATTTTGTGGTCTCTTCCATGGGGGAAATTCTGAGATGGTTATGATTTGAAAGAGCTGGCCAATCACACGGCCTGCCTCAAATTGGAGCAAGATGTCACCAAGGGTCCCGGTCCGTTGGTGAGCACTGTTTAAGCTGCATGTGTGCCTGTGAGGGTGTATCTAGACTTCTTTATTATAGCAGGGGAGACTTTAGGTTTGTGTGTGTGCGTGTGTGTGTGTGTTGACTTATGGGCTTTAGGTCTTGAATTATGTCTACTGCTCTTACTTGAATACTCATTCATAAGACATGTGCGTCTACCTTAAAATCTGTTCTGGATGTCAGGCCACTCCTCCGTCTTTAACTCATGACGTACGCTGCATTTATTGAGCCACAGTTAGAACTTGGAAAGTTTTTGTTTTTATTTATTTATTTCCCTACCTCTGTATATCCTCTTCTTTCTGGAGATGTATTTATTTATTACATTTTTTTTGGAGACACTGTTTTGCAGTGCAGTGGGCTCTATTTACCCTCTGTGTATTTCATGTACTCGCTGATTGTTCTTTACTCAAAACATCACATTGTGTTTTTGTGAATTGTTTGTTTAGCAGCTGCAGTCAATAACTTGCAGCTTTATTATATGTTGACATCCATTACATGCTAGAAAATATATTACTGGACAGCAATCTGTTTAAGCCTGGATACAAATTATAAAATGACTTGCAGCCCTGCTGTTTGTATAGCAGTTGACTATAAGAAAAAGCAGAAATCAGTGCTTAAACTGCGTTACTTTTGTAGTTAAAATATACATTTTCTAATAATGAATAATAATGCTGTTTAACTTCTGTTAACCAATGACAACAACTTCATCACCCTGTGTGACTCACAGGAGGTGATCACAACCAGATCTAGAAAAAAGAGTTGTTGGTGTTTCTGCAGCCACTGCTCTCCACAGCTGACTGAGAGGGAAAGTTTTTGTGCAGCAGACAGAAGGAAATGTTGATTCCAGATGTAAAGAAATAGATGCACCCGAGGATGATAATAATTCCAGCAGCGCAGTTACATGAAATGCTTTTGCAGTGTTTATAAACGCTGTTGTCCTGGAGACTTTTGTTTCACCACTCCATTAAAAATTGGCAGCAGAAAAGAGGAAAGACCAACGGACGAGGACATGTCTTCCTCTTCCAACCACTGCTCTGGTCTCATAGGAACATCTTTTCATCCACAGGAAGGAGGTCACTTGTAACAGTTGTGTGTGTAAATTATGGGGATTATAGAACATCTCTCTTGTCTGTGCTCTCAGTTCACTGACCGACCTCCGCTACGAGTCTAAATTACACTTTTAAAGCGTTTTTTTCCCTGCTGCGCTCAGAGAGCGTTGTCACCGAACTATTATTGATGTCATGGTTTTTCGTTGGAGTCAAATCTCCTGCCAGTGTTTGAGCTCTGGAATATTTGTGAATATATTTCCTCTGATCATATAATTATATCTAGTAATCTTGTCAGACTTTTGGTAGGCTACTACAGTAGAAGTGTATGGTGGCGTTTTCATTTGTGGAAATCATTCTACTTCTGTTTCTCTTTTAATATGTTCAGAAGTAAAGAAACAATAGTGATTATATTATTTACGTATATATATATTAACCCTTTACGAACCCTTTAGGAGGCATCTAGGGTGTGAAATATGGCAAAAAACAATTAACAACATTTTCACAAATCTTGTTTACCAGTACGTACTGGTTATTTCTTGCAATAGCCTGTATGTATGTTACAAAATGTTTTTTATTTATTTATTTTTACATTTTTTTTATTTTTTACATGCTGCGTGTTAAAAACCAAACTTGCTACATCCCCAATGGAAGTACATGTGTGCAGCTACTAACTGGTTATTTATGAACAGGGAGCCTCATTGTTATGCTGACCTTACTTTTTCTTTCGCTGCCACTGTTTGTCGGTATTTACTTAGAGAGTTATATCTGTCCACGAACGAATCCCAGCACAAATCATCTGTCTCCTGATGCCGGGAAGTGCACACTGTTTCTATTTTTCTGCTTTGTTAAACTGTCCTCCGTTATCTCTCCCATCCTTCTCCTGTTTGTGAGCGAGGACGGAGTGAGACTGAGATAATACCAGTGGCCGTGACCTTTTGGCATTACGGCGTGAGCCTGCTGGGCAGTCTTGATAAGTCGGAGAGGAAGCGGCCAATGGCCAGGTTTCCACTGCCGGACCAAACACAGCGTACACATTATTTATGTCACAGCGTTTCCTTCATAAACAACGTTTTTCCTTGTTGCCATCTTGTAAGTCATAGTGATGATGGCAGACTGACTGCTTTAGTTACAAAACAACTCTTGGTCCTTTGGACTTTCTGAAGTAAATGTTTTAGGATGATCTTGCCAGTGGCTCGTACTGAACCTTTGCATGAAGCTGTCTGCAGCCGGAAGTCTTAAAATATGTCAGTGTCTTATGGAAATACAACTTAATACATCTTGTTGTGATTTAATGGCAGAATTAGATTTAGAACAAACATATAAGGGACATATTATTGTCCCAGGCCTGTCATTGAACAGGAGAACATGCTGCAGTGCAGTCCAAATCCTTACCGTTGGACCATTCTTCATTATATATTTTACTATATTCATATTGATATCATATAGTCAATTTCCCCTGCATTAAACAAATATATTATCTAACACAGCATAGACTGCCTAGGGCAGGGGTTTATGACCATTGGTTCTCAGATAGCTACTAGAAAATAAAAAACACTATTGTTCCTCCATTTGGACCATATTAGCTACGTTTATTTATTTTTATTTTATTTTCGTCTCAATGTTGCTCTCTACTGGCCAAAAATCGCACCACTGACTGCATTCTAGTGTTTGGCAATCGTTATGACAGATGTAAACACAGTTTTCATGCTGTGTAGTAGCGAACTTAGATGCTATTGTTACACGGATGTTAAACAGCAGCAAAATGATTAAAGGTTGAGATATAAACTTTTTTTTCAATCAGTATTATTGTTATCAGCCTTCATTTTAAAGATTGTTTTTTCACATAATTTATTCTGGGAATTCCTGTCTGACTTTCTTCTTGTGTTTTAAGTCTAACTTTATTTATAAAGAGGGCGTCGCCCTCTTCAGCCCACACTTGGAGCTGGTTCTTCAGGAGAGAAAGAACATTCATTGATGTAAGATAAACGTCTCTGTTTAAACTGAATCAGAAGTGGACATGTTCACATGTCACCTGCTGCTTTAAACAGTTGTACACAAGCTGGAGCAGCTTTGGTTTACTTCCAAATTGTGGATCAGTGTTGTTTATTGCAATATAGTATCTGAGTTCATGGCAGATCCCAGAGAACAGAGGTGAGATTTAAATATACCTGGATATGAGACACATGGCCTCAGTGTTATTTCTTTAGACATCAATTCAACAACTCTGCAACTCCAAACTCAAGTTCACAAACATGTTGCAGCAGATTCCCACAACTGCGTCTGCAGTCGCTCCAGTTCTCAAACCTCCTCGTTGGGCTCAAGGCTGTGTTTAGGGGGCAGAAATGGGCATTGCTGCGGTTTCATCACATTCAGTCGCACATCTTCTCCCTGTAATTAATCCTTGATTGCTTCACATCTTCAAGGTTTATTTGCCAACCCATTTGCATCATTTACGTCAGCGCCCTTCAGCGCTCTGTAGTTTTTCATTCAGATTTATTTTGGTTTAGCAGAGGGATTATTACTTTGAGTGTGAGATTTAAGGACACGTAAAGTCATCGGGTGTTTTTAACTGTTTGCAGCTTCACTGGCCTCGTCTTTTTCTCAAGCCTATTGCCAGATTCTCAAGCCAAAAACTGATTGTTGTCTTCCTCTTTAGTTCTTCTTTAAACAGCTAGGCCGGCGTTCTACAAACAAATAGAACAAGTAGAAGAAGGTGTGTACAGGCTTCAGTCAACAACTTCATGCATTTAAAATGGACAGAGTTAAGTACTGCTATTAGCATACCTTAGTGATGGAAATGATGGAATGTAGTGTGAAATTGGAATAGTGTTACTATTATAGTTATAATAACGATGTATGATGATGATGATGATGATGGTGGTGGTGGTCACATGGTAGTTGCAGTTGTCCCAGCTCTTTGTTACCAAACGGGACATTAAACAGACTGTTTCAGAGGCGGACAACAAGGCAACACACTGTTTTAATGTCGACTCAAACCATTATATTCTGATTACATTAACACACACACACATCCTAATGTCTGGATAATGTCAGGGATACAGTGTGCCTGAAAGAAAGTCTGGCAAACACAGTCTCTGGCACCGTGTCAACGTCCACTCCCCCTCACCCACAGTCTGTGACACGACAAGTTCTAGACAGCTGACAAAAGACTTCATCTGTAGTACTTTATAGTACTTTATAGTACTTTATAGTACTTTATATACAGTTTCATACCGGCGTCCATAGAGTACAGAAACGTGAGGTGAGGCCGACTGTTGGTGTATTTGTTTGGTTTGTTGTTATGTTTAGACTCAGTTCAGAATAAAATATAATAAATAAGAATCAAATTCAAGAGGCAGATTTGAAACCACCTGATTGGACAGTTCTTTTCCCAAATCTTCCAAATATTTAACTGCTGCAAACCCCATTTCCCCCTCGTGTATTTCTTTCTCCAGTTTATTTATGGATTTCTTTCTTTTTTTTTCCATGCTCACTTCCTTTTCAATGGTTGAATTCTATAATTTCTGGGTTGGGCACAGATTTAAGCAGCTGTAGGGAATCCCTGTAGGCTTTAGAGTAAAGAAGGGGAAAAACATCCCTCAGAGACTCGCTGCAGTCTGTGCTCTGATGTGGCCCGTCGGTGACCACAAGGATCTGACAGCTTTCTGAGATGCGATTGGCTGGTGGACCTGTGGGTTTCTGTTTGGGGGCCCGCGGCCCCGGCGTGGGGGGGA
>NC_024309.1:4009378-4013189 GCF_000523025.1 Cynoglossus semilaevis | reverse complement strand
TGTGAGATGCGATTGGCTGCTGACCCGGTGGCTTCCTGTTGGAGGTCCCGCAGCCCTGGCATGGTGGAAATGAGAAGGAGAAGCTGCAACGGCAATGATAAAGCTGATTTATGATGGGTTTTTTAATGTCAATACCGTTTTATAGCCTGAAGCTCGTATAAAATAATATGAATTAAAAACACACTCCCTGTCCAATATAATGTATTTTTCCATTTTGCACATGTTACAGTAATGTCTCTAGCTTAGAGTGTGACCGCGGTGGTCTCTTCTGTTGTCGCTTCTGCTCATCTTCACCAAACGACTCCGACTCACAGAGCCAACTCATTTCCTTCTATCTGTTCAGTTCCCACTTCACCGGAGGTTCTTAATCCACATCAAAACTAAATCACATTACCCTCACACAGGGTCCATTGTCATTGGCTGAGCTTTGATGTGGCGAGGACACCAGCATCACGGCAGAACACCTCAGTGTGTCCTGGTTCAGACCGTTCACCGCTGCTGCCCCTAGTGTCTAGCTCTTCTGAGTATTTTGAGAAATTATATTAATCTTTTAAACTCTTATTGAGTTTAGACTTTACATGTTTGGTTTTATACAACCTGAACTTACAGTTCAGAGCTTCCTTAATAATAATGTCTACTTTGCTTCTAAAACATTTTCAAATTGGCCACTGTTCTTAGCAATTTTTTGAAACACTTTGAACTTTTACTGCAGGAGCTGTTTTTAAAGAGCCGAGTCGTTCTTCAGGAAACCTAATATTTATTATCCTGCTTGTGGACGTTTTAGTACAAAGTGACCGGGCTAACTAAAAAAACCTTCATGGACACAGTTCTGATTTTCAAATACTGGCTGAGAAAAATACAGAACCACTAAAACCCCATAATAATTGACTAATCAATGAGTTAATTACTGGCATCCTTTTGTGAAGGTGGCCCACAGAAACGTGATCAATGTTTAGTATCTTGGTCCAAAGACAAACAAAAATATCGTACGATAAAAACGTGCTGTCAGAACTGGAAAACTTTGATCCTGCCACTGCTTGTTACATTTTAGCTGCTGAAGAAGTAAAACTAAGTCCAAGTGATTGTAATGCCTGGCCAGCATGTGGAGAAGCTGAGAAACAGATAAGAGCCTCGAACACCTGCAATGAACACAAGCAGCTAATTCTTCTCCTGCGATGTGGATGTTACATTGTTTTATTCACTGTTCCACGTGTGACGTGAGTTATTTTAGGCCTGACATTGTTTGGTGCCATTTAAAAAAATGTAAAATGTCAGCACTGTCTCTTTAAGCACATCAAAATAAAGTGAATCATTTTAAAAAAATCACATATGAGAACAGTCAGATCACATCGACTCTTAGTCCTTGTATTCCTCAGACAGCGGGCTCTTTGCTGAATCAAACACAACTCTGCTAACAATAACATTCCTCCGCCTCGATAATGCGCTTATCTGCTCCGTACAAGCAGCAAATGCTAAGCTGATTAATGACACGCGAGCATAACAAATACACACTTGTTTGGCCGGTGCTGACGGATGGTCTTGTTTCAGTCTCACGGTTAGGCTCCATACTCCTGTAATGCTAGTCGGCCTTAGCTTCGACTCCTCCAGACAAACATGACTCCTGAGTTAAGCTTCACTTCAAGCAGGTTCTCTTCAACCTGTCAGCTCCTGTTTATGTGGGCGCACGTCTGTTTTAATGTATGCCCGAAATGACACACATCAGAGACGGACAGAGAGAAAAGGAGGGTGAGAGGTGGAAGTAGAGAAGACAAGTGCTGTTGATAAGAAGGGAGATGCTGATAGCGCTGGTGCCAAGAGCAGCACCAAAGATAAACCGACTGGAGGTCGACCCGGCTCGATATCTGTCTTTTGTTGAAGACAGGCCTTCATTGCTTCACTCCAGCTCTCTGTGTGTCTCACTTTTTCTTGACAGTCTCTCTGTCACGAGCTGTAATCGTCGGTGGCAGCACTGGACGCAGAAGCTCAACCATCAGTCAAATCTGACACACAGCCAGGAATGTCACTCCATATGTTTAGCACCATTTACTTTTAAATATAAATTATTCCTAGCATCCGATTACTAATCTAATCTAATCCAACCGGAATTCTCACTTCCCTTCTGCCCGGCCTTTAGGCACATGTATGAAAACTGTCCTAAATCCTATGCACTTCTGTGACATCATCAAGAACACTACATATGACATTGTGTTTTGATGAGAACAGTGCACACGGAGAAATGTGCAGGTGGACTTTCATTTGTATCAGTCACAGTAGAATAACTTTTGGCTGCTCTCCTTTTCAGATGTGATTACAGCCAATAATCCACATCTGTCATTTGGCTCAGGTTTTTACACAGGATGGCCTTCCTGACACAACACTCCCTGATTAATCTAGGATTATGAGCTGCATTTGGAAGGACAGACTGTGGCCTCCTCCCATTGTTACAGTATGATGAGCAACTAGGACGCTAGTTTTTGTCCAAAGACACATTGGTGCATAGCTGGAGTTTAACTCCTGACCTTGCTGTTGGAGGATGACACAATCTATGCTTATAACTGGGCCATAGCAGGAGTTCTTAACCTTTTTGACCTTGGGGCCCAAATTTTATAGTACAAGAAAATGCTTGTAGTTTGATTTGTTTTCAATAATAACCAAATATATTTACAGTTTAAAAAGCTAAACTGTCACTTAAGTGCAAAACTGAAAATATTTTGCGGCCCCTTAGGTGATGCTGGCTGCCCACGTTTGGGCCATGAGCCTATAGTTAAGAATCATTGGAATGTAGGATATCACTTGTGTGTATGTGTGTGTGTTTCGCACCGGAGTGACACTCCTGTTTATGAATGTTTGTGGAAATACAAGGCTGCACTGAAGCAAACACAGATGATGTAAACGCTGGGAAAAAAAATCAAGTTCACTGTAAACACACCTGTGCTGCACTCCAGTGAACTGTGTGACGACAGAAAATGGAGTAAAACCGTGTGTGTGCAGACGGTCACACCCGCTCCACCTAATCACAGTGTGAACGCTCCATATGTGCTGACTGTTGGAACCCAAACCAGGCCTGTGACCTGGTGGCACAATCGTCAGCATTGGTGTTCCACGTTAGTCCAAATGGATTTATTTGAACAACATGGAGGGACAAAAGGAGCGTGCAGATTAGGAATAGAATTGCAGTAATTCCAAAACTCCCTGCAGAATTGTAGAGAGAGAGAGAAAGAAAGAAAGAAGAAAAAAGGCCTCTGAAAGCTATCACGATGATTTGGGGTTATGAAAACATGTCTGACACATGTGCTCTCATGGCGGCCGTCAAACGGAATCAGTGACTTGGAGGAATTAACAAAGTTGGGATTGTGGCATGAAATCTGGGAGTGCTGAGTAGTCTAAAAGTATACCAGTCCCAGCTGGTCCTCCTTAGAAATTAGGAAAGACGCCAAAACCCCACTGTATTTCGTGGTGTATTTTTTTTCCTCGCGTACCTCACTCTCCCGCTTCTCTCCCCTCCTGTGTTCAACAAAAAGACACAATAATAAGACAAAATATGTCCGGTGAGACTGGGAGGGCTCTGTCTTCAAGTGTTTAAGTGAAAAAATACAACATTCCTAAACCTTTGCTCCCGTTACATCTGTAATCCCCATTCATGCAATAATGTCTATTATTGGTGTCTTAACTCTTTCATCCTGAACCAAAGTCGCTGGCACAGTGGCCTTACATTTCCATTGACCTTTGGGGGAGGAAAGTAAGATCACACCCCCGCAGTCTGGTTAGATTCTTTAGTGGCACAGGAATTTCCAAATGTGGTGAAGAAGTA
>NC_024309.1:4005592-4009342 GCF_000523025.1 Cynoglossus semilaevis | reverse complement strand
AAAACACACTCCAGTGACGTAGAAATGACTGCTGGCACCGGCACGATCCGCCACTGATTTCAGCTTCCCTGTGACGAGCGTAGGCATGGCTATGGTTTTGGCCTTTACTTCCCCTTCATTTTGTGTGCTGGAGAGATGTGTACGCACATAAACACACACACACGTACGAATCACACACGGGAGACTGGGTTGCTTCTGTGTGTGAGTTTGTGTGGTCACCTCTGTGACCTTTAAGAAAAACATCCACAGGAACAAGTCAAATCAAGAAGTACAGGGAGTTTTTGTGTACAAGTGTGGGTGAGAGTGTGTGTGTGTGTGTGTGTTGGCTGAATAAAGCAGATAGATACAGACAGACAAAGACCTCATTAGGTCTAGGAGGTGTCCTGTCTAGACAGTTTGATGACAGGACACAGAACCTCTGTTTAATGTTTCCTCCCCCTGTCTTTTCTTTCATTTCACTCTGTGCACACACACACACACACACACACACACACACACACACATACATAGATCACCTGCACTCACTTCATTCAGGGACACCCACACACTTAATGTCAAGCAAAATCCTTGTTGATATTCCTAAGTTGTGTAACCAGTGTTTCCTAACCCTTTTGTAATGTCATTAAACACAATAATCTTCTAGTTTAAATGACTTCATAATTTTAGTAAAATCTCTCCTGTTTAGTTGAAGACAACACTGATATACTGGCAGGAATTGAAGAAAGACAGTTTTGATTTATTTTCTTTTTTAGTTTTCATAGCCATCTGCTGCCACCTAGCGGAATAGTATGTAATTGTTCTGCCTTTCATGCTTTGACGACCAATAAATAATTAATAGTTTTCAGTCCAATTAAGTGAAATTGAGTAATTTTCCACGGCACACTGGTGGTCCACGGCACAGTGGCTGGGAATCCCTGGTGTAAAGCACATGTTGAAATGTTGGATATAATTGTATCAAATTGTAAAAAATAGTAACTTAAATATAAATCTGCGAACTATACCCGTGTGGGCATATGAAACACTGCAGCTTTACAGAGAAAATGTTTTGGCTAAAATCACAGAATCTGAATGAAGAAATGTCCTCACTCTGGATGTGTGTGCGTGTGTGTTTGGTGCTGGTATGTGCAGCTTTGATGCCGGTCATCACTCGTCACTTGCAGACACGATATGCTCTGGCAGAAGTCGCAGAGACAGAGATATGGACACCTTTGGGTCTTATCATCAGACCATCAGAGTCAATAGGGAGACAGGAAGACACAACACACGCCAGGGTTAAAAGAACTGAGAGAGCAAAGGAGCCGAGACACAGATCTAGGAATGTCTTTATCTCTTCACATTTAAGTGGATGTGAACTTGGACATTCAGGTAGTCCTCTGCTAATACTGTAGTGTCAAGTGTGATGACGGAATCAGACTTTATTTTCTTTGTTTTCAGATTGGATATAAAGTGTATTCAAACAATATACAACATAAAGAGAAAAATATAATGTAAAATAATTAATTAAAATAATACTAGCAAAGACCTGGAAGTAGAACAGAAACAACTATAGAAATGTCTATGGAAATAGAGTTCTAGTTCTAACTTCTTAACCAGTTTATAACAATAGTAAACATTTTTCTTGAGTTTATGGTCACAAAGGCTCAGACTGTTAGTACAGTATTGGTTAAGGGATCAGACCATCTCTCCCTCTGTCTCCCCCTCTGTCTCCCCCTCTGTCTTCCCCTCTCTCTCCTCCTCTCCTCCTCCTGCAGACTCTGCGGTCACTGCTTGTTGTTTCTCTCTCCATCGTCAGGGGTCGTGCATGAACTGGACATTTGTTTTCCTCGGCTCTGCACGTCTGCAGATGTCACACGGCAGTCATTACAGATCTGTGAGCCTGTGTGTAGGTTCTAGTGTTTCTGAACTGTTTTTTTATGACCCCCCCCACCTCCCCACAAAGACAGGTGATCGAGCGCCTCATATTCCAGGTGTCATTAAAGAGAAGTAACGTATAAGTAACGAGAATTTACTGTGCTATAAAACCACCACGGTATTCATAATGTAAATTGTCCATTTAACTGTACGCTCGGGTGGAGTCACATGACTAATGTGCAACACGAGTTCAAGAAATGCAATTGACGCATTTATTAGAAAATAGTGGAAATAAGATGGGCTTAAAAAAAAGAAGAAGAAAAAAAAAGCTCCACCTCTGGATAAATACGCGCGCAGTGGGCGGTTTCTGTGCACGCACTCACGCGCGCACACACATTCTAACTGAGGCATATGCAGTGTAACCTGCTGATCCCTGTTAGACCGTCACCGTGGAGGAGCACGGACTGTGATTGAGACCAGTCAAACTGACAGGACGGTCGGTCGTCAGAGCGCAGACGTTTTTGGACAATCTGTCCTTTGGGAATTCGCTGTTTTTTATTTTTTTAAATTAGAGTAAAATGGATCATTCCACATGTTTGTTTTTAGTTTTGTTGTTGGATTTAGTGTCAGGCGGCGCCTTCTGACCGACCTTCCACCGTGCGCTCCCATCCTTTTCTCATGGTGCACTTTATCCTGAAGCACCGCAGCGCGCTTTGGAACTCTGAGATGAAGTCAACGGCAACCTTATCAGGCTTTATGGATTATTTCAAATGGCTTGACACACAGACATATATTGGCTTCTGATCTGTGGCTGACGGACTTCAGCGCGCTCAGACGGACTTTGGTTGCCATCCCGCATTCGGAGAGACGAGTGCAGCTCCGGGGCAGAAACATTTGGGACTCCGAAGAGCTCAGCGGGACAACATCATGTCCAACTGCTGTCTTGCTTTAGTCGGATTGTGGTGGAGCGCTTATTACTGCATCGTCCTGGTGTCGGGGAGTAATTATTCACTGGATGGGAACAACGAAGTGCACCAGAGTTTCATCCACCGGCGGCTGCGGACGCACGAGAAGAGGGAGATGCAGAAGGAAATTCTCTCCATCCTGGGCCTGCCGCACAGACCCAGACCGCACATATCGCACGGAAAGTTCAACTCCGCTCCACTTTTCATGCTGGACTTGTACAACACCATATCCACGGACGAGAAAAGCCATGTGGAAGGCTTGCTGGACCGATATCAGTCGGCGCGCACAACTCAGAGCCCTCATCTGGCCACGTATCAAGAAACTGCCTTTCTGAATGATGCAGATATGGTGATGAGCTTCGTCAATCTGGGTGAGTCGCTTGAAATGATCGTGGAAGATGTGGTTTTGTGCGTCAAAGCCCGTGTAATGATGGTGCGATGAAAGGATCGAGCAAAAAAAACCCAAAAACAAACCAAACACTGAGCTGAAAGTAGAACAGGTGTCCAGGAACTGAGCTCCAGCCTGTATGTGAGGGGAACTATTATTTGGCAAAAGTGATGTCAGTTTTGTGAGATTATTGTTTAAAAAGAAAAATGACGCTAAAAGACAAACGATCTTTCATGCGCAGCACCTGGACCTCATTTTAGCGTCAGATCAGATCTTGCATCACGCACGTGTTCTGGATCCTGCACTGATTGTGAGAACCACACAGAGGCCAAATAAGTCCCTCATGTACTCTGTGGCTGAGAAAATCCCCCCGTGTTTGTATTGTTTGGGAGTTATTTATTATTACGCGCTCTCTCTTTGGGTATTGGCCCACTTTGGCTCATTTACAGGAGCCAAATGCTGTGGTCGGCTTCTCCGTGCACTGTTCTCCATGATTGATGTCTTATATCCTCAACAAACCATCAACCACCACCGCTGGTATTTGTA
>NC_024309.1:4000647-4005382 GCF_000523025.1 Cynoglossus semilaevis | reverse complement strand
GTGCGCAAAAGTGCGTCGCATTGTTTGTGTTAGCCGGAGAGATTTTTCTTTAATTAGCTGCAGTGACGATGAGGAGGGACACTTTAATGAGTTGGGAACATGAAAGCCGAGAGGCCTTTCTTCCATTAGAGCTGCAGTGTTTACGAAGACACTCTAAACATGATCGCACGAAGATAAACAAAGTCAAGGAGACTTTAAATCCTGATAGTTTGTCGTTGGGAACCCAGGGCTTTGTCACAGTGCCTGGTTCACATCTGAAGAATGCGGTCTCTTCTGACTCTCAGCCGCCTTTCACCTTCATAAACCATCATTACCACAGCAGCTGAGGAGCATTTGGCCCGAGTGGCCAAGTCCAAATATGTCTCTGTTCTCTTATTGGCCCTCTGAGTATTGGTGTTGCAACATGTGATAAAATCCAGATATTCAGACAGAAGGTGGTTGTTGTTGTTGTTGTGGCCTCAGTCTCAGATGTCCAGACCCCTCTACTGGCAGTTCCTGTGGGGGAACGTGACGGCGATGGCGTGGCGTTTGTGTCTCTGTGGTTCTGGCATTTCCTCGCTGTGTCAGTTTGGGTTTGTACTGCGATGTTGCACATCTGGCGCTCCACTTTGATTAATCACGTCCTGTGCATCTTTTGACAATTCCCTCAGATTTCTGCAGTGACCAGGGGATTAGGTTGCCATCTCTTCCAGCTGTACACAGAGTCCTGACCGCCTCCCCGCAGGAGGGATGGCTTCCTCCCTGAATGTGATTGTAATTAATGTTGGACAGGCCAAGGCTTCCCATCTGCTTTGCAAATAAGGCCGCGTACGACTACCGTGTGTCATCGCCGTCAAATTAGATTTTAATGTGTCTTTTGCTCAATCGTGGCAGATTGTGTGTGTTGCGTGCCTGTGTAGGTGCCTGAAACACTTCTGGGTGGTCCTGATTGTTTAAAAAAACCCAAAAACAGTCCTGAAGGCTGAATATCATGTGTGGCCAGAGTGAAACTGCAAAACAGAATCAAGACAAATGAAATGTAAAAAGGCAGGGAATCCAAACAATGTGCCTGAAGCATTTACAGAAAAACGGCGTGCAGTATTAGAAAGCGTGGTGTGTTTAGCCAAAGGGGGATGACTCTTCTTATTACCCTGATGATCTGATTTACTACAGGAGTCACTTGTTTACATAGGGATTCTCCTCCGTGTGTGGAACCTCGGACTGAAATTGAACCGTAGCGAATGAAACAATGACATTGATTTAAGCGTGGGCCGAGCTGATGTCTTTCACAGCCAGCTGCAGCAGTAGCACTGATAGAGAGCTCATTTTCTCAGGACACTCTCCTGGGACAGTGGCAGATTTAAGAGCCCCTGTGTTACATCCAGTCTCAAGTGTGCTCCCTCCACCTATGTGCCTCTTCCTCTGCCCCTCTACGTGATTCATGTCCATCTTTTCTCCTGTCATCTGTTCTCCTTTGCTTTCATCACTCATAGGGATCATATGTTTGAAAAAACAAAACAAAACAAAAACAAATCTAGGACCCGAGCCATAGATTCCAGCTTCGTTTTCATCTTTTTTTTTTCTTTCCCTTGAGTAGCGTGTTCATTACTGGCGTGTGGACGTTCTGTTACCCTTTTCCACTAACCTCTTGTGAAGTGACACGGTGTGCTCTATGACTCATGCTGTGTGACATGCTGCCGTTCCAAACATGTCCTTGTGTACAGCGGTGCTCTCAGGTAATGGCACCAGTTACTGTTAACTAGAGTTTAGGGCCTGTTTCCACTTGTTGTTTTAATTCTTAAATATTTTGTTTTCGTCCTGGCTGAGACACACAGAGTGGGAGCAAGTTTTCTAGTGAGTTGTACACTATAAAAAAACAGTGACAACATTAGAAGCAATCAACTGAATGTGATTAACATAGAAATCTAACAGTGCTGTTTAAAGCACATTTTGATCCAAAATAGACTGTATTCTTCCCATTGTTAGCAGGTAAACGTAAGCACAAGTTTTTCATGTCTTATCAGCTAAAGGGTATTAGGGTATCCGTTTGGTACAGTTGAGGTTCTACGCCACACTTGCTACTTAAATGTTGGACTAAACCCGGAAAAACAGTTATTGAGTTACTCTTCAGTGCCTGCTGTTCGCTCGCTTGGTTATAACAGAGCACCAATCCCATAATAACTTAGGAAGATCCTATGGTGGTCACAGAGTCACTGTTAGTTTTACTTTATGACCCCACTCACCAAACAAATATGTGGACTGTTCTAATTTTACAAAAAAGTCACTTTGTTGGACCAGTGACTTGACCGACATTCATGACGGGCTCCAGTGTACTGTGGTAGTAGTCGACTGATGCAAGTAATATAAGAAAAAATAGCCTGTATGGAATTGAGAATCGTGTTACATCTCAATTTTTCTTATTTTTTTTTTTTTTTGGTTTTCACAACATTTAGGGACAGTCTTGTGGCTGGAGATTTGAATTGACATATATATATTTTCTTTATCTTCAATCTGTCATCATCAATATCCCCAATATCAATATCCTGATTATCTACAATATTGTACAAACCAACAGTATGATTATAGTTAAGCTTAGCTAATGGAGAAAAACTTTTCCTAAACAGAATGTGAAACTAAGTAGAAAGCTTTCAAACGTGGAGCATAAGTAGATTACTGTGGTCCAGACAGCAGTGGGTCTATTCTGAAGTCCAATTTAAATGTATTTGTTTCCTGTCTTATGATGCCTGGCTGCACATTTAATCCCAGATAGGCTGCTTTCCTTGCGGAGGAACATGACTCAAAGTATGATTAATGGTGTTGTTGAAATCAAAGAGTCACTTGTTCGATATAGTTACGTGTTTCTGCATCAGATTTGGAGAAGGAAAAAAAGAACGATCTTAAAATCATTTCCTGTAAGACCTTAGAGACCAAAACAGAGGATCAACTCTAACAGAGTATACAATAAACAGTGTTAGCTGGAGGTTAGGTGAGGAATTTATGATACGCTGAGGTGGAGCGAAGGACAGAAACTTGGAAATGTGTAATTGTGAGAAAATTTACATTAACCATCTACAAAAGCCTGCTTTTGTCTGTTTACAGGATCAGATATTTCTCAGCCGCTACGAGTACATTTGATCTCGCGGCGATGCTCGGGGACGGCCCAAGATATACAAATAACGCTGCTTATTGAATTACGCCGTTTTAATGCGCTTCCTTTTTCTCATGTTTGGATTGTATTGGTTGTCAGGCTCGCTGTCAAAACATACAGCCGCCTCAAAAAACAAACAGGGCTGATGGATAAAACATATCTGGTTTACCAGCTTATGTCTTTTCCAGTCCGGATTTGTGGCCCGTCAAAAAGACGTGGTGTTACGTGACGCCTCTATTGTCCTTCTTCCAACAGACGTTAAAATGTGTAGAGGTGAAAACACACCATCGTTTTCAGAGGGAAAACAGCCAAATCAGTGGATTACCTAACTGAAGAACTTATACACTTATTGTGGATAATTATTAAGAATAATCTTAAATCAAAAAGACGAAATGATGGATCCATTTGATATAGATATTTGTACTCTCTACTACATTTTCAATGTATTCCAGTACTCTGTGTTTTGTAGTACAAGAAATGCATTCCTCTCCCTATCAGCCCATCCACTGTGATCATATCTATCCGTCTCACGCCATTACTGTCTGAGTTCACACGATGGCAGCTTAAACACCCAGATTACATTTCTTCATTTTCTCCTCCATCCTCTATCTTCATTCCTCTTTGAAATGATAGCATATAGTGTCGGACGGATGACTGTGGTGATAAGACGTTAGGGAAGGTGATGGGCAGTGGACGATAACCCTGGTGGAACGACTGATTAGGAGCCTCCACTCCCTCTTATCACCTCTGGGTACAGGTGTGTGTGTGTGTGTGTGTGCGTGTGTGTGTGTTGGGGGGTTCTCTGTTTGCTCTGCTGCACCCTCTGGAGGAGGACGGGGCAGAGTTCACTGTCCTGTCCTGACATTTGTAGTTTTCTACTCCTGCAAACTCCTCCGTTTTGTTACACCACAGGTGTAATATTACTCCTGTACTTTCTTAAAGGAGTAGTCCGTCTATTAAAGGTGGCAGCTGCAGCTTCAGTTTGAATTTTGGCTATTCTTGGGTAGCATAAATAGGTTATAAAAGTTTTGAAAATTACAGAGCCAAATGATCAGTTTGAGGAAGTTTCATTGATGTTAAAAAACCTAGAACATCCAGCTCCTAAAACTACACTTTTAATGATGTTTTACAAGGATGCAGAGCCACTTTTGGTTACAAATAAAAACAAACGTTTTCAGTTCCATCCTCCTCAGCTCTGTTATTGGTGATTAATAGATTGTTGAGCTCCACAGTACAGGAGGAAAACCTCTCTGTAAACACTGCTCAGTATGTCTGTGGAATTTATAGTTCGCCCCGGTGTTTAGAGAGGTTGTGAACCCATGAACCGCTGAACTAAGACCCGGCATGTCATGGTGTGCCCAGTAAACTCCATTAATTATTGTAATGACCCGGTCGTTTGCTCTTTCTGGTAATGGAGATGGCTGTGGCTGACAGTAATGGTGTAAATGTCACGGCAAACATTCCTGCCGTCACATTTTTCTGTGATGCTACTGGGAAACCTGCTGGGATTTTTCTGTAGTCAATGAAACAGAAGATGGGAAAGAGAAAAAACAGGAAGAAAAACCAAAGGTGGAACCAGGGGACGTCTGGGGGTCCGAGGGTTCCTGC
>NC_024309.1:3992684-4000616 GCF_000523025.1 Cynoglossus semilaevis | reverse complement strand
AGATTTATTAGAACAACTTTTTATGTGTCGATGCTGGCAGTGGCCCCAGCCAAAGGCATTATATCCTTATTCTGTCTGTACGTCTGTGCTGCTGCGTCATAATAGAGATAATTGTTTTAGTAAAGTAAAAGGTCAAGGTCACAAAATAACGAACACTTGTGATGAGTTGTTTTAAAATTGATAGGCACTTCCATAAACACAAAGTACGTTCTCCAACGTATTCAACATCACTGAACAGCAAACATGGTGGGAACAAAGTCAAGGTCAGGCTGATGTCAAAAAACATGTTTTCCCCTATAACTCAAGAAGAAATGTGGTGTTTTTCATTCCTTCAACCTGAAACAGCATTTCATCCTATATGTAGAAAACCTGTTGTTCTCTCTGTTTTCCAGTCGTTTCCTTTTTTCTCTCTTCTCTTCTAATATAAAATGGACTGAAAATGAGAAGTAAAGCCTGCTGGCTAATTGTTTGTGTCGCCTGGCACCAGATGACCAATGGCCTGGTGGTTTCAGACCTCTGTCTCTGACTTAGCAGACTGGAGTTCAGTGGAAGCTTGTGGTAACACATGTGTGTCAAACTCATTTTGGTTCAGGGGCCACATTCAGTCTGATTAGATGTCAAGAGGGCTGGACATCTAATGGTCCAGTTTCCATTCAAAGAAGTATTAAAAAGAATATTAGAAAATATTTATATTTAATAAAATATAATTTTACAAAACATCATGTTCTGTGTGTTTTTTACTTACTTTCAAAATTCACACAGTGGGCCGGACTGAACCCCCCTAGTGGGCCAGTTCTGGTCCACGAGCCTTATGTTTGACACCCCTGTCTTAACACATGCGTTGAATGTGTTGACAAATATTTCTAAATGTGTACGGACTTGAATGTGTTGACAAATATTTCTAAATTGAATTTCACTTATTGCTTCATTTTCTATTAAGAAGCTGTCAGTATATGTTGTTATGTGTTGTGATAAGTTACAAAACTGAAGCTTTTTTATATGTGCTTGTTGGTTGTCTTCTGATTGTCTGATGTCTGATTCCCCAGTCTGTTTGCTCCTCTAATATGTTTCTGACATTGGGAGACTGAGATGCATCCCATCCAGGTCCACAAATAGTTCTTTCTTTTGCAGTGAAAAGTGTGTTTGGGCGGAGTTTTACTTTCAGGCCAGGGTCAAGGGTTAGAGAATGAATGTAGTCACTCACTGGTGCTGTCTTCACAGATACACAGTACTGACATGAGACTTAAGAGTGCATATTCAAATATACATGTCAGACACAAAGGACTCCTATTTGTTTCAGCATTCAGACCGCGGTGTCGATGGGGGCGCTGCTCCCCTTCGCCCCTCAAATGGTTGTGTCTCCAAAGAGGACGTGCCTGAAACAACCAGGGGTCCACAGTGAGAAAAAGGTCCCGTGTGAGCGCTGACCCTTCTGAGCAAGTAGCCTCCCTTTCAACCGCTCTGCCGCTGACAAATTTACAAGGCCTGAGCTGACCTGCGGGCTGACTTTCCAAACACGATACTCGAAGGAAAACAGTCCGTGACGACAGGGATAGAGGCAGGCAGAGGGAGAAAGAGGAGGAAAATAAGATAAGGAGTTGGAGAAACAGCATACATGATGTACATGTTTGGGTTTTTACTGTTATCACCTCTGTCTTACTATTCATTGGTTTCCACCCATTTAGGGTAAAACAGATGCAATGGTTAACCAGGACAGCACTAAGGAAAATGTCATAAAAAAAACATCAAATCCCATTTGTGAATACTAGTGTCAGGTCTGTTTCCCTGTGGTTAGTTAGTGTCACTTGGTGCCCTGTGTACTGTATATTCCCCCCTCCTGTTCAGTATTCATGGTTTGGTCGCTGCACGTATGTTTCTGATTCCTGGTTGATGTTGTTTTGTTCCTGTATTTTGAGTGAGTTTGTTTGGAATACCTTAGCATCACTGTAGACTAACCTTAGCTTCATGATATATTATTACATAATCTCTAAAATTCTGTGACTCTCAAACTAGAACTAAAACATCTCTTGATTTAAATCAAGACCAAAACAGACATCCTTGCAGTCTTTTTTTGAAGCCTCCAAGAATGGCATTTCTAGATGCAGCAGGAGCTAACCTCAAAGAAGAGCCCAATACACTCACTGGATTCTGTCTGAATTGAATTGACTAGCAGTTAGTCAACAGTTAGTCAACTGTTAGTCAGAGTAAATATTTGGCCCGCATTAAGTTTTCCAGTACGTGGCATCAATTCATTTCAATTTCAATAGCCTCTCAGGTAAAAAAAACAAAACAAAACACAAAACTTTGGTGGATATATGTTGACACCTGCGTGTTCAAAGGTTAACAGTTGATTACCAGCGACCTGTGCATTCTCAGTGACATGAGGTGGTCTGGATAAAAGGGTGTTATCAGTAAGAATGTGCAGGGGAAACGCGGCCCGCTCTTTCCTCCTGGGCAGACACTTTCCTCACCTCCTAGCAGCCTGTCTCCTAGATACCTTATCAAACAGAGCGATTGTAAGCCCTGTTCCTACAGGAAACACTTTTCTTTTCAGTTTTCCTTTCTGTGCCTCTGTATCACAGACTTTTCTATAAATACTGAAACTCGTGTCAGATTCGTTGCTGTCCAAGCACAGATAAAAACCTCTCTGAAGACAGCAGGGATTGAGCAAATATTCAGTTGAATAGGAAAATGTTCAGTTTGATATTTTAACAAACAAAATCAGTGATGAAGTCATTTGACCTTTTTTTGATATTTATAATGTGTTAGAAATGTTAAATTAATTTAATTAAATCCTCGGCCCTTTATTGAGTTACTTTTTTATTCTTTCATTTTTTATTTGTTTTTTATTTACTGATAGAATATGCATTAGAGTCAGCCAAGTTCTGAGACTTTGACTCGGTGCGTCACATAATTATACTAATCAGGATATAAAAATGTGACTAATTACAGACAGATGATTATATTTAAAACCTAAAGCGTCCATCCTTTCCTGGGATATGGTTTACTTTGGTGAGGTTTATGGGTTTTGGGTTCATTGGAAGGCGGCCGTTGTCAGTGACTGTCAGCCATAAACCTGTACGTCTGTCGTCTCCTTTTCTCTATTGGTCAGCGGCGACAGTTCTTTGGATCCTATCCCTTTGGGGCTCACCACACCGAAGAAAATAATATTTAAATTGGAGAGTCAACTAGAAATGTCTTTATACTTTGATCTGCAGAACATTGAGCTGACTTCATGGGCAGATGTATTATTAGGAACCCTGATTATTTGTCTGGCAGTTTCACCTCAGGACCACCTGTTTTTGCATATGCAGGTATCTGGTTACCAGCGTTATTGTTGGAGCTGGGCCTGTGTTGAACAAGCAGTAGGTCTAACATGTACTTCAGCCCGGTGGGAAGATTGAAAAGGTTCAAGGCAGGAACATATGGTGTTCTACGGACTCGCTGAAATACTCTGTGGTCACCGCCGTCTTTCCAACAGCTATTCCGCGGGGGTTCACCTGTCTTCATGTGTGAATGAGTGAAGGGCTGCAGCAGAGGTGTGGATAGAGTGGCACAGGCCTGAAAAGAGAAAAGATAGATGTCAATTGTGAAGCGAAGGAGAAAAAAATAAATAAAAAAATGAACTGGCCTACCGTGGAGCTATGGAATGCAAAGCCACCAATATTTTGACTTCTCCTTTGGTAACAGCTGGTTTCCCTTTTTCAAAGATATTTTTTCCTTATTTATCAGATCCCTCAGGAGAGATCCATCTCCTGGCCATGACACCGGCTTCCTCCACTAAATCTGGGACCAGACCAGCCGATCCCAGACTAACGCATACACACACACACACACTCACATGCACACCTGTTGCCTAAGAGCAGACATTAACTGTAGATGGCTGTAGCGTGCTGGAGGGACGTATTTTTGCAGGTGAGCATCATTCTGGTCCACTCAACAAAAGGAGTGGGATTTTTTTCCACTGGCTTTTGCCTTTCTGCAGGAAATAACGTCTGATAAACTTGACTTAGAAAACATTTTAGCAACAGCAAAATGTTCAAAGATGACAACCCTATTTTATGGCCTTCAGTGACTAAAACTATTACCAGGAAATAAATCTAGGGACACATCGTCTCAGAAGTTCAGTTGCCATATTGGAAGACCCAATGAAATCACAGGTTTAGGGCTCATGGTCATTTCTTTTCCATTTCAGAATGAAATTGTGAGAGCAATTAAGGATAAGGGAATCATTTTGTAGCTTCAACAGAAACATTGTTTGCTGAGAAAAAGTTCAACTCTTTATCTATTTTTACCATTAACAACTTTTCCTTGAACCCAACACTCGACCAGATGGGAACATTAAGTCTATTAATCTCTTTGTCAGCAAGAAGCAGCGGAATATTTGTGTTTCATTTTGACTAATATGTTTCTAAGCCTGTGTGGATGGCCGTATTTAAAATCCTAGATGGAAAAGTACAGCTTTCGGTAACTCCCAACACGACCTAAATGTTCTCAGCGCTGACTTTCTGGGTCCACGTCTTAATCCCTTGATAAACACAGAGTAGAAAGTCGCCTCTTGACACACAGGTATGAGATATCCAGTTCCCGTGCTGACATCCGTGGACTGGACACCAGGCTGATGATTGGTACCGCTCGTCTGTCAGTCCTTCGATGGCAAATACTGATACTGCACAGTAAGACAGCCGTTCCTTTCTGTGGTTATTTATCTGTTAGCGGAGCTGCATCAGGGCTGCAATTACTGCAAATGATCCTTCTGTCCTCACACACACACACACACACACACGCTGCATAAAACCTAAAGAAATCTCAAAATGACAAAAGGTAGATATGTGTTCGAACCCTAATTCCATCGTCCTGTAAGGAATGCAGCCCAGTGGTGATGGAGCCCGAGGTGGGGGAAACGAAAGCTCTGTTTCTTTATGAGTTGTGTGCATCTGGGACCGCACGGCTGACATTGTGTTTCTTGGTTTTGGACGTGTATTTAGTAAAAGTCCAAATGGTTTTTCCAGCATTATATGGGGGATGCAAAATGTGATTATATGGTTCAAATGGGGCCTTTGGTGCCTGAGATGCCTGTACAGTGAGATCATTACGTAGTTCAACCTGTGGGAGGTAATGGAAGAAGAGCAGGCTGCAAATCCAGGCCGCTGATTAATGTGTGTCCTTCAGTGTGGATGTGTGGAAACTGAAGCCTAAAATGCCAGATTAAGGAGAGGAATTCTGTAAATTCTACATCTTAGAGTTGTGAGTTGATCTTTCAATGTTCACACCTCTGTGCGGTCTGACTACCAAACTTCAGTCACTTTGTCTCTTAGCTGAAACCACAGCTGTTTATTTGAATCATACTTAGTGTTGTACTGCAGCCATTACTTATATATAATTGTAGTTAGCTTTGGTGAACAGTGTGTCGTATCATTTTTAACTTTAAATTAACTTCATCGACAACTGAAATTCAACAGTTACTGGTACTGAGATAATGTACATCAAAGTTTTTTTTAAATTTAAGTAAAAGTTTAAGAAAAAACAAACAAGTTGATGTTGAATTTCAAGTTGAACTAGTATCACAGTGCAGAAAAGGCATCAATTTTTTAATTTTTTAATTTCACGTACAAGAGATCCCAGTAAAACGTTAACATCATTTTCTGCATCATTTTTCAAAACGTGGAACTTTTCAATTCCCGTTTCCAGTTTTTTATGGTGAAATCACTTCCTCATTCCTTGCTGTGGGCCGATGCTGCAGTCAGACCGTGACGTCTCGCGACCCTGACCTGAGGGGGTGTGTTGACATCGGTGTGTGTGTGTGTGTGTAAATGTTTTTGTGTGAGCCTCCTTTGTCCACCCTCTCTCACACGTGTGAGTAGCACAAGCTGTTCACCAGCTCGACATTTCCATTTGCACCTGTGCAGATGTCAGTGTTTGTGTGTGTTCTCGGAGTTTCAGCGTTTGCATGTGTGTGAGAAATATTAGGTGAGTGTGTGTGCGTTTCTACGTGTCACTCTTGCCAGTGGCCCTTGCAGTGTCCTGGGGTGCTCAGTGTGTCGGCTTTGATCCTGGCTTCACAGAAGAAGATCAGAGCGGAGGACGAGTCTCCAAAGACGCGCATAACACACACCATCTCCACTGATTGGTCCCTCTGGACTAGAAGCCCTGCTGACTATACTGTTCAGACGGCCGACAGCTCTGGTAGTAGTAGTACCACTATAGACCGTTGAGAGAAAATGGATCGAGCGGTTCCAGTTGTTGAAGTTGTTTGTGGACCTGCCACACTGACACTGTGTTCCAATGGAAACATAGCATGTATACCACTATCTTGCAAACAGGAAAAAAAAGGCAGGACACAAAGTTGTAGCCTCCTGTCTCTGCCAAGTCCACAGCTGCCCACGTTATGACCCTCACGCCGGCGATAACTGAAAGCTGAGGGAAATCAAACTTGAGTCAATTACAAACATCTCTTGGTTTCAGAAGGTGGAGCTGTATCAACTGCAGATGATTCCAGAAGACAGTGTGTCATGCCAAACCCTTAATTAGAGGAATTAACAATAAATAGAAGACAGACACATGTGACCTGTCCTCAGAAACCAAACCTGAGAGAAAACCCAGACAGATTATGGTCTGTAATTACATAAACACAAATTCCTCTCGTGCCTCAAATATCCAGGAAAAAATGGCTTAGCCATCTGTGAAGTCTTTAGCACTGTTGACAGGTTCATGGTGTTCAAGAATTAAACTGAGAGGTGCTTAGGAAAGTGTCTCTTTTTTTTCTTTCTTTTCCCAGAGTCACACTCATTCTGTCTGCTGGTGTATTGCTTAATCTGCACTGTGGGGCATTATGGGTTGGAGAAAATAGAAAATTACAGATGTAATTAGAAGGCTGAGATTTTAGGGCAAGTTTTCAAAGTGAGTTTTCATTTAGGCTTTGAACCTTCACACACAGTGGTTACTGGGACGGTGCTGGAATGTTTGCCGTGCAGAAAAAGCACCCAAACTTTCCAACTTCTTGTTTGTTTAGCTACGCAGGCGTCTTGTTTCCAAAGTAGTTCAACAAATGGTTCTTGTTTCCATTGTACCGCAGTATTTTTGTTCTTCCAAGAGAGTTCGACAGGAAAAATCAGCATTAAACCTGTGTCAACGTCAACATCCCCATCTTCCTGTTCAGATGAAAAGGAAGAGGAGAGGTGAGCCCTGTGCTGTGTGTGTTGTCAGATAAGTATGGAGTCAGGTTGAACGTCCGTGCAGCCGGAAAATTTGAATTGTAATTCCTCTTACTGTAACCTCGCCGTACCTGCCAGTGCTTGATAGCGAGGATTTGACAAATGTTGTCACTGGAATCTGGTTCTGTGATGTATGAAGTGTGATTTAATATCGATTTAAATGTTTTTTAATCTGGAAGAAATTTGAAAAAGAAAAGGGAAACGTACGTCAGTAGTAGTCTGGAAACTCCAGTGAACAACTGTATTCACGTACTGTACAACTCCAGTGTAGACAAGCAAGAATATTTCTTTTCCTCTTCCTTTGTTTCTCCCTCTGCATCTTTAGAAAAGTGAAAGTTTTCAAACGGACAGATGTGATCTGTCAATAAATATTTCTGAGAACCCATCCGTTATGTTCCATTGAGGTAATTTTCAGTTGATGACTGCGAAAAAGTATTTTGGCGCAGGGTGGCGGTTGTTGGTTGTTTTGCTCTGCGGTTGTGGTGCGTGAGCGAGAAAGGAGGAGGAGTTTGACCGAGACGGCCGTTGGCCAGCTGTCTCTCCCCGGGATTGGTTGGACGACATCGGGAGTGTGAGCTCAAGCGCTGACCACTAACCGCAGACCACATACAAGCCAGCCAGTCAACCACCACCAGGCCTCTCCTGCTTTTTTTGCTCCAAGTCCAAGATTTCAATTTGTCTGTCTTCCTGCTTTGCTTTCTTACTTCCTTTCCTCTTT
>NC_024309.1:3934617-3992654 GCF_000523025.1 Cynoglossus semilaevis | reverse complement strand
TTCTTTTCTACACTTGTCTCTCTCTAAGTGCGGTGGCGTCTTTATAAACAGTTTGTCAACCCTGATTTTATTTCATTTTTCCCTTTCCATTATTTATGTCTTGTTTTATTGAACATCTTCCAAAGGATTTATATTCTTTTTAAAATCCTTTGTTTTGAATGTTTTAAAAATTAATTAAACTATGTATGATTCAAAATTAAAATTTTAGGAAAATTAATAATAAAATGACATTTATAATAATAATAATAATAATTTATTTTCAGTAATAACAATTATTGTTGTTTTTCTATTTTTCTGAAATAATTTTTTGCCTAATAAATTACAGTTGATGACTTGTGTAAATTTAAAGTTATAATGAAATGAAATAGCATGCAGACAGATGTAAAAGCTCATATGTGGGTTGCTGTCATAGCAGCGCAGCCACATGTTGTGCAGGTGGAAATAGTAGCGAAGCCCGTGAGAGCTCAGATCTCACACTCTCTCTGCCTCCATTTCTCCTCCTCTCATTGCATCCCAGACATGTTTTTCACTTTTCTTTCCTTTGGTCTCCCTCTTCATCTGGTCTTGTCATCTTCCCCACGTTCTCCAGCTGTTTCTCCCTCATATACATTTTTGACATTAAGAAAATATACTTTTATGATCTGTTATTCCCATCCAATTTAACCTCACCACTTATTTAAATTCAAAACACAGTTTTTTGTTTCATTTTTTCTGTCATTTCTTCCACTTGCGGTTTTGTTTAATTTTTTTTCTGAGCTACTTTCAAATGTCAACTTCTTTATTTCATCCAAGTGTTTCGGTATTTTCATTTTAATTCTATTTCAACTTACTTTTCTTCGACAACCTTTTTTTTCTCATACACATTTATTTTGTTGGTGCTATGGTTTAAAGTTCTGTGACTGATGCAGTTGTGTTGTGAAGATACACATGTGCACTTAGACAAAAGAGATAAATGAAAAATATACTGCCGTTTCACTTGGCAAACGAATAGGAAAACAAAACATACAGTTGTAGAAATCCAGTCTGAAGTATCAACAGTTCCCAAGTCACAATTCTAATCTTTTCCCTTCAGGCGTATAATCAACATTCACTTCAGTGACTGTAATAAATATTTGATACAGGTGGAACTCCTCCTGAATGTCTGGGAGCCAAAAGGTCAAAAACATCTCACATGAAGTTTATCATTCAAAGCTGCTCTGAGCTCGGGGGTGTTGGGAGGCAGTGTTGTAAAGTCATTTAGCGTAGCATGACCTCTGCTGTGAGCCTCCATGGTCAGGGTTAGCTTCTCCATCTACCCCGCAACACAAACCAGACCCAGCATCACACACACACACACTGACTGCAACGTCTGTAAGTGTGTGTGTGTGTGTGTGTGTGGGCGCCTCTGAGATGATGAAATAGTCACTGTCGCAGATGATAGAAGTCACAGCGATGCTGATGTGAAAAACATCTCGTTCTCCATAGGTGGTTTCCTTTGCCTCAGTGGAAAGTGTTTGAAGAACTGAGGCAGAACTGGCCGAGGGCTGCAGTCCTTCAATTATCTTAAGTTGTTTTGGCAGAGTGGCAGAACACACCTTTAGACTTTTCCTTCTTTGTCACACCACAGGTCCTGCATTTATGTAAGTGAGCTGGAAATGTCTGGGGATGAGGGCAGCTTTAACTGTAGGTGTGGGAACAAGGTGGTGCTGGCGCTTTTGGGAGACGCTGATTGGTTCCAGCGTTTCCCACATCAACACAATTTTCTTCTCGGCTATGACTCAGGGAATAAAATGTGTCATTGGTCCGTTTTGGGTTGGTCCCCACATCATAAAATTACCAGAGCGTTTTAACAAGCCTGGCTCTGGTACAAGACTAAATTCTCATTACTTCAGGTTTGGGCTGTAAATTAAATCTTCAAAACAAACTAAGAGTGAAATGTTTGAGAACCAAACTAAGTGGCTTCACGGAGCACTGTATAAATGCTCTAACTAGTCCATCACTAGTCATAAAACAACTTAGAATTACAGTAGAATAACTTGTAAATATCACAATAGATTAGTTCTTATTTATGTTGCTATCATAGAGTTTATATTTTCTGGTGCGTTTTCTTCGTGGCCGTCTTTGCCGTGGGAGAAAACCTCCGAGTAAAAAAACTTCCCAGTGAGCACATTATCATTATGGTGATTATAACGCCTTCAAGCCTAAAGGAAAACACTTTTGATGATTCTAGTCATTTGACTTAGTCCAAAGCGAACGTGAAGTTTTTTTTTAAGTTTCCTTCCACTAAAAGAAAATTGTCTTCTGCTTTACACTGGCAGCAACAGAGGATTATTTAAGGAAACAGGAAGTCAGGAAACCCATTAGACGTTGAGTATATAGCACACGACTGGTCACATGGCTAATCCCAGTGTAGTGTGAAGAAGACGTACACCCATCAATCACTGGTGTATTTTTAGGTGAGGAACTCTGTCATACCTTGTCACATACTAAAGTAATACAGTACAACCTTCAGCAGAGAAAGTAAAACGTCTCTCTTGGGATAATGTCATGATTGTGTGTGTGTGTGTGTGTTTCTATCCCACAGTGGAGTACGACAGCGAGTTCTCCCCACAGCGCCGACACCACAAGGAGTTTAAGTTCAACCTCTCGCAGATCCCGGAGGGCGAGGCCGTCACTGCAGCCGAGTTCCGTCTCTACAAGGAGTGTGTGAGTCGCACATTCCGCAATGACACCTTCATACTTAAAGTATACCAGGTGGTCAAGGAGCACCCAGACAGGTATCTCACAGTGCTTTACACTACAAATGTTGTCTTTTTTTTGTCGTTCATTTCTTGTTCAGGAGCCACTAACTAAGTCTGACATGTGAACCACTAACTCTTGGTTTGAAATGACAGCCATCCTATATTTCCTGTTCCTGTTGTGCACCAATCAAATTAAAAACAATGCATCCCATTTAACACGTATGACGTTATGTGATATGATGTCAGTAAATATTTATGAAAATATTCAAAGCAGTTAAATAAAAGGTCTTTCATGCTGTGAAATGACGCGCCAATCAAACCTTTGACAAAGATTTAATATTTTTAGGATTTTATTTATGTCGGATTTAAATTGAATGTCTTCTCTTATTTCCCAAAAATTCAAATAAACCTAATACAGTAGTAAAACTTGTAGAAAGAGTCTGAGAGACACTTTAACTTTAACATGTAAACATTGGATTCAACAACTGTCTTAGAGCTTTTTGACTGTAGTATTTCATTGTCATTTTAAATACAGTGGAAACTCTTTTTAAATGAAATCATGGAGCCATGTTAGCTTCATGGGCTCTGGGCCATACCACATACAGCGTGTGTACTAATCCACCCCGGGGTGGGAGCTGTTGTCCTACTCAGCCCTTGCACCGCGACTTTACTCAGAATGAGCAGGTCAACAAAAAACTGGGAGGGAATGAAAACAGCAAGTGTGATCGCTCCACTCACTTTTGGGCACAGAAAGGTCAGGAGGGTGATTTTTTTTGTTAAAACATGGCCTCACCCTCGGTGTTTCTGTCCATGTGTCACTCTCCCTGTGTGTTAGCGTCTCGCAGCCCGTGGTGTGTTTCTAATGCCAGACCTAGTTTTACAGAAACAGCAGAACAAAGCTAACACATGACACAAACATCTGCAGGGGTAAAAACATCCGCTGGGTTTTCTGTACGATATTTGTTTTTAAATGAAGCCCCTGCAGTGAAACGTTACGACCACATGTGAAAAAATAAGCGATATATATTTCGACAGCTTATACAGCCCGGGATTTTTTAATAAAATACGGTATATCACACAAAAACATTTATAAAAAGTGTTATCATATCTGATTAAGAATATAATCCTAGGTCAAGAAACACCTTTGGGTGGGATGAAAAACACCAGATGTTTTCCATCTGCTTCTGATCCACTTTAATGTCCCCGGGAACCTCAGCTTAAGATTTTGTCAAAACACATCCCTGTCCGTTGTCTGTCCAAATGTTTTCTAAGTGTATCGGGAACTGCGTTTTTCTGCAGCATTCTTTCATCTCAGCGATGGGTGGTTTGTGCTTCCTGGAGTTGAAGCCCTTTTATTTTGAGAGATATTTGGAGATTAAAGAGTCTGCATATCTCCAATTTCTGTGTTATTATAGGAGAGTTTTTTTTTTGTTTTGTTTTTAACTCCGAAGAAAATTACAGCCCACTCGTTGCCCTGTCAGGTGGGGGAAGAATTGCTTTGGCCGTCATATTCTTATCTCTGCTCCTCTGTGCTGAAAATAACAGTCCGTGTGAGGTTTGGTGGTTCAGATGAGACAATGTTGTAAAGTCTTTGTTGTTTTCTTTTTCTCTATCTCCCCTTGGTATTTTCTCTAATTGTCCAGTCAGGAGGGAGCCTTCTAACTTTCACGGGCCTTTGTTTCCTGTAAAAACCCTGCTTTGACTCTCGGCACTAATTAGCCTCACACCCTTCTGTACTTCTCGTTTGATTGGAGTGGTTTTGCTCGCAACAAACAAGGAATGCGTGAGATTGCGTTGCCAGAATAATTCGGTCCGCCTGAAACTTCAGGGTGTTTTTTCCCACAAAGGCTGCTATTTTTACTGAACCAATTCAAGTCAGAAATTCCTTGCCTTTATTCTGTGCTTACGAGGATCGAGCGCTGAGCTCTGAGGTGAACACCTGTGTGACCTTTTACCACAGATGTTGGACTTTAGTTTTGTCCAAACAGTTCTGGTAACATGCATTTGTATTGCTGAATATCTTATAAAAAAAACAAGTATGAATACAAGTTTAACTCCTTTAACAGAAATATATAGCATCAACATTTTGACCTTTTTGTTTCTTTATATATATAGATATATCTATATATATCTATATATATATTTTAAACGTTAAAACGTCCTTCAGGGGGCGATCTACAGCAGGGGTGTCCACACCTTTTTGACATGGGCTATTGATCAACTGACTAGGCTAAAGGGATCTACATACATTGAAAACATTAAAATATATTTACCAATATAAATGGAACATGTTATTATTTATTATTGCCCCCAAGTGTGAGGAACCCTGTCCTGAACAAAAGTGTCGGTACCACCACTGTCATTAATGACCAATTAAGGTGGGGCTGCCGATGCATCACTGCAGGGGCATTTTCTGAACACCTGGATGATTGTGAGGCTTTGATGTCAGCACAGGAGGAGGGTCTGACAGACACGGTTCTGTGTTATTACTACTGTAATGGGACAGCTGCAGGACATGCTCTCTTATCATTCACTCTCTGTCTTCTCTTTACGTGTCCTCTGCTCCTTCTTCATTAAACACAGGCTCCTTTGTTGTCCTCTCTGACACATTCAGCTGTTGAAATGGACTCTAACGTCTTCTTAGCCAACAATGGGCTTTTCCTCTTGTCTGAGTTTTTTCAACTTTGACGCCAGTGCAACTCCTATCCCATTTGGCTTTGTGTCTGATTAAATGTTCCCTTGTTTATTTTTCATCGGGATTATTAAATGAGCTGTCAAAAAGTATTACTCAGCAATGTAGCAATTTTAAAAAAAATCAAATATCATTCAATGTGTTTTAATTTCTTCGTCCACAAGGGAGGCAGACTTGTTCCTGCTGGAATCTCGCCACTTATGGGCAGCAGAAGAAGGCTGGCTGGAGTTCGACATCACAGCCACCAGTAACCTGTGGGTGATGAGTCCAGAGCACAACCTGGGGCTGCAGATCAGTCTGGAGACCAGCAGTGGTAAGAAAAGTTCCTCAGACCAGCTGCACATTTTACTCAAAAGAGTATCTGGCATGGTGGGATTCAAACCCCACGCCCCCACAGAGACTAGAGCCTTAATCCAGCGCCTTGTTGTGTTTTTTTTCTGGTATATTTTTTTACATACTTTTCAAATATTTGTGAATAAAATGTATATGTATTCACTTTTATTAACCGCTGATATTTTCTATAATTATATCTAGATATTTGTGTTAAAAACCAAAATATCCAAAGTAAGCTGAACATGTGACTGACACTTTTTATGGCTTGTAAGGTGAGACTTTATGGAATAACTGTTAAAACCAAAGAGAAATGAAGTACTTTTAAATGTCTACTTATGTTTTGACTGCAATTTTAACCCTGGTAAATTAGGAACCCGAGACTCAGAGCCTCTTTGCAGAAGAAAGGCAGACCTATTTTTTAATCTGAGAAAATCTGTACCACAAAAAGCAACCGGTCATCAGAAGTCGGCTTCAGAAGCCCAGACTGGAATTTGCATTTGAGAGCACAGAGCCGAGCCGCAAGAAGTCCTAGCAGGATAAAAATGAGACGGAGATTAACCGCAGAGAGGATGTGCTGTCGATCCAAAACATACAGGCTCATCAGTGAAGCGCGGTGGAGGTGGTGTCATGGCTGCTTCTGGAATGTCCTCTCTCATCCCTGCTGATGATGTCATTTGTGATGGCAGCCACAAAACGTCTTCAGAAGACACAGAAAAGGAATCTGTGTCCCAGGTCACAGACAGGCTCAACGAATACAAACATAAACACTGAGAGAAACCAAACAGAAAAAGCAGGTTTACTCATTGAAAAGAGCTCTGATTACAGGATATTAATAGTAATAAATCAATAATGAGTAAATCAAATGAATAAGTACCCAGAAATAAAATCTGAGAATCGAGTTGTTTTTCCAAATGAAACCAATAATTTGGTCTTGGTTTGCTCCAGATCTTTTCCAAAAACGTGGGCCAAAAAATTCTGCGTTACCAAAAAATTTATTTAAAAATGCAGAAGTCAACAAGCTGTTTGAAGAAAAAAAAAATCCCTCTACTCCACGTCTATGTCCCATTGGCAATTTTTTTGACCGCCCGCTGTTTCATCTCCGATTTTTGTTCCCACCGAAACAGGACAGAGCATCACACCCAAGGAGGCGGGGCTCGTGGGACGTGATGGCGCGCTGGAGAAACAGCCTTTCATGGTGGCATTCTTCAAAGTCAGTGAAGTGTACGTCCGCACCACCCGCTCCACTGGAGGCAAAAGGCGCCAGCAGAATCGCAACAGGTCCACGCAACCACAGGAGGGATCCAGAACGTTGGGCCTTGCAGGTTAGTCTCAAACTGCATTTCAATGAAACTCTTTCCTGAGAGTTCAATAGTCAGGAACAGTAGGCGTTTCCTCCATTTTTTTATGAAGTCATTCTCAAAGAAGGGAATTTTTTTTTTCAGAATAAACAAAGTATCATTGTTCCAGGTGACACATAAAATACTTCCCCTCTGATTCCGTCCTCTCTTTCTGTGTAGCAGGGGGTGTAACGAACAGGTATAAGCTGGTCGTTATGAGCTCTGCACTGTGTGTAACCTAAAGCAATCGTTAATCCTTTAACCCATCACCTGCTGTGTAACTGCAGCCACACTTAATGGCTTGTACAGGCAGAGGGACGATCCTCCGAGGGCCTTGTGTGTTGCTGCACGGGGCCTACTGTTAATATTGAACCTGATTCCTGGCTAATTTGACAGTGGAAAGATCATGTTAATATTAAACTTTCATCACTCATGGCTTTGACACTGCTGTGAAGCAGAGCAGCACAACTGCAGGGAGCAGTAAATTTAATATATCCAGCAGTCAACAGATGTTACATAATGAAACTGAAATATTCAAAAATTTCCCAGTGTTCTTTGCCAACACGAAATAAGATGCTGTCTACAGTGTGTTTGAGGTCAGAGAATGACTGCAAGGCCAGTGATGTAAATGAGTCTGAACATTTTCTATATATTTTGGGTTAAGTTTTAAAACTAAAAGATTCATCTCATCCATGATTTGTTTTTGAACAAAATTACAAAATTAGACTACCTGAGGGTGAATCGAGACGTCCTAAGACTAATGTTATTATGTTAAAAGAAGTTCATTTCTATCATGCATTTTTACAATTCATGTGATCTTGTTTTTGACTTTAATATAAATCCAAAATAAATAAATAAAATTAAAATAAAACCTTTTCAAACTTGTTTAAGGTTCCAGTCCCTCGCCACATTTTTTCCCTGAATATAATCTCTGAATATAATCTCTTTGCTCTTTGTCGCAAAGTTTGAATGTTTCATTCAAAATTAAAAAAAGACCTCTACTTTCAATCTGTTAAAAATGCAAGGACTGGACTTTACATAACCCAAAACATTAAGACCTCTCCACCTCGCCACTTGGGAAGACAGGGAGTGTAAATATTTAGATCCCACACAGGAAGCCGCGGGGAGGTGGGGGTGGGAGGGTGTCTGCTGCCAGTGCTGGACTGCAGGGATAGAACAGAATAGGAGGATCCTTAAGGAATCCAGGAGGGCATATGGTTTCAATACCGCATCACTCACTACAGAGACGGGAGGAGGAGGAGGACAGGAGGACAGGAGGGACGAAGAGAGCATCCGTCTTGATTGTCGCTCGGGGGGGGGAACAAAGGTGTACCCCAGTTTTCTGGCTGGCACAGTAGACCACCAGAGCTCTGACTTAAAGGAGCATTTCCCTGAAAATCCATGCTTCATAGTTGAGCGAAAAAAACTCCCAGATCTGAGGAGGAGAGGAAGCAACGTGTTTGTTTTTAATTACTCCAGTTTCCAGGCCTCCTCACGGAGCCATTTCAAATCTGTCACTTGGCTGTGTGTTCTCTAAAAATAATTTTCCTTCCTGGCCTAAATTACACAAAAAGCACAGTGGTTAACCTCAAGGGTCAACCCTTGAGGTTAACCACTGTGCTTTTTTTTATCAGTTTTTTTGCCACTTTATCTCCATTTTAACACTCAATGACATTTGAGACTGATACTAAAACACACTGTAGTTTAGGAAACCTGACCTGCCCGGACCCCCGTGAGGTTTTTGACCTTGCATTCACTGTTGTAATGAGTTGGCTTATTTTTGCTGTAATAATAAATGAGTTCAAGATGTGCGTGATCCGGCCAAACACATTTCAACAGGATTATTTTAGAGTTAATGATGTGATTACATTTACAAGAAATCGTCTTTGTTTTCCATGTTTCACTCAGGACGAGGCAGAGGGAGCACCATCTGTCCCACGTCATGTTTTCCTGAGTAATGAGCAAATTTGTCTTTGTTCATTTGCATTTTGACTTCAACGTGGAGTCATGCAGAAACTGTTTTCTTCTTCTTCTTCTTCCGTGTACTCAGGCACAGCAAATAGAACAATGCAACACCTTTACACCAGGTAATTTGGGGTTTTATGGGCAGAGAAGGCGAGGGAGGGACTGTGGGTTGGGCCAGGTTTTTTTGCCTGTGGGGGGAGTATCACATCCCAGTGCAGCACAGGCTGCACGTAAGGCCTATAATTAGGCCTATCCAGTCATTAGCTGCACAGCTAAAAGACTGACCACGCTAACAATATCGCTTAAAGAATTATAATAACACAGCGCTGAGCCAGCTGTGTTTTTTCATCTGCCTCTCTCCTCCCTCCTCCCCCTTCATTCTTCTCCCTCCTTCCCCACCCGACCTCCCTTTGTTTACTGTAGGACTAATTAGACGTAGTGGTGCAACCTCGCAGGGCTTAATAACCACCGTGATGAAAGACAGGAAGAAAAGATAAAGGTTCAGTAGTATATTTCGCTGGAAGGGAGAAGAGAGACAACAGTGACGTTCTCCTTTCATGTCCTCATGGACTCTCCTGGCACATGAAACCCACCACCACCGCCGCCGCTGCCGCCACCTCGGTGACAGTTCATGCAATTTCTACAGTAGAGGGTGCAATCGTTTTCTGTAAAATAAGTATTAATTTGAAAACATTTGTAGCCTGTTACATCATGTCACACACCTTTGGTGTTTCCCCAAGTGATTCGTAGTTCTGGAGTTACTGTGGCATAACATTGTTAAAGACAGGAAGCAGAAATGTGGTTAATGGGCACCACAAATTACAGCTTAGGACTCTACACCCAGTGAAAACCTGCTGTAAATATCAGTTTTCTTTCTAATCCAGAGGCTGTACAAGCTGATGGCATGGAAGGTTTAATTCTGTTCAAGAAAAGAGGAAAATGATTTTTTTTTATCAATGCCAAATTAGCTACCAATGCTGTTATAAATGAAAGATTAAAAAATGTCTTCTTTAAATTTTTTAGAGATGTTTGTGGACAGCAGAAAAAAGGAAAAGTTCAGAGTATTTTTTCCCCCTTTTTTCTATAAACACTGTGTCAAGTTCATGTGAGGTCATTCAGCCTTGTTCTTCCAATTGTACATTTCCCTCATTCACTGATGTTTCCTATTCCCCCCTGTGTAAACAGTTTCCACACACAGACAGTTCCGTGCTGTGCAGGAAGGACATTTATTGTGCCTCTTTAATTTGAATACCTGAGGGAAAACATCCATACAAACCCTCAACAGCTGATTCCAGATCAGTCTGCTTCCTCATAGTGACGCACGCCTGTTCACTTTGACATGGGTCGGTCAGTCGACAGGGAGGGAGAAGAGATGAACTGTGTCATGTTATCACACATGCAGACACAAACACACCCAGTGTGACACACATATGAACTCTCTGTTTCTCCATTAGTGCAGAAAGGGCCGTTCCTTTCAGAGAGGAAGGAAACTGACACACGGGGGAAACACCTGACTGAATAGGACAATTATATTTGACCTTGCCACCACTGTTTCACGTGGCCAGACTGGACTCTGTGGTGACCAGTCAGACCAAACGCCTTTGAGGAGGCAGTAACAAGCATTATATTTTTTATTTTTAATGAACATTGACATTTAATAGGAGATCTAATTAATCTTGGCATGATCTTGAGTGTACTGAAGAATTGTCACAAAAAGAAACAAAAATGTAGAATTAGGAAACAGGTGATGAAGAACAATTTCTCCTACAGTGTAAAGGTAATTAACACAAATCGAAGGACAGGGATCAGTCAGTTGACCAGCCAATGCAAAATTGGTAATTGTAAAAAATATATTACAAATATTGGTCTCCAAAATGACTTAAAATGTCCCTAAAACACAAATTGAGAAAAAAACTTGTCTTGTCAAATGAAACGTCATAAGCAGGTGTGTCCATCAAAATCTCACTGTCTAAACAGGGATGTTGTTGGTCAGTTTGTTTGTCTACTGCAGTCTGACTGACACACACACACACACACACACACACACTGGTTTTAAATAGAAACAGCCTGATTTGTATGCAGAGCTTGTCTGTTTATGTATTCTACAGACAACGTTTCTTATAAATAAAACCGTCGTCCTCTGTTGCCTACAACAAGCAAACAGTGGTGTTTGTGTGGCTTCACAAGTGGCTTCAGCCAACAGGCGAGTTTAAAGAGGCAGCAGATGACAGGTTTGGATGTGACAGCCAGATGTATTTGGAGTCTAAGCTGTAGGCATTTCTTTCTTTTTTTTTTCTCGCAGTGTGAAAAGTTGTTGTAAAAATAAATCTTGCAGTAACTCTTTTTTGCTAAACCAGGAATCAGAAACCCATATTCTACATGTCAGGATAAAAAACCAAAATAGTCGTCCACTATATGTTTTACAACTAACTTTAAACTTGGAATATGTGTCCACCAAAAAAAAAAAAAAAACACTGGTGGGCTGGAGGCTGCAGGATTACTTAAGGCATTGTGTGGCCACCAACACACTGAGTATCCCAGTGTGTTAAGGTAGACACACTTGTCAGAAAACCAGATTTGAATCTATCGAGAGTTTGGAACGTAGGCTGCCCACTCTGTCTGTCTGTCTGTCTCTAAAATGTTTTCGGGCTGCCCACTCTGTCTGTCTGTCTCTAAAATGTTTTCTGAGAATTTAAAAAAAAGAAAGAATTGAAACTGTAAAGTCCAGACACATAAAGAGGGAGAGTACAGTTGAAGTGTCAGTGGAAAGTTGCCGTCACTGTCTCACAGAGTGTTGACTGATGCCAGCAATGACCTTCTTGACTGTAAAAACCAAAGCTATACCTGGGACTGACCGCCTGGCTGCTGGGCAGCTGCAGAGTGGAACAGACATAATTATGAAGCAAAGTGCAGAGCAGGAGGGAAGCATAAACACATTTGTCACTGCGTCACCACTCCCTGCTCCGGCAGAGCTGCATTTGAATTCTGCAAGTGATGCTGTATCTTTCTATACAACTTAATGTTTTTTTTTCTTAATTTCTCTTCTCCCTATTCTTCATCACATAATCAGTTAAGGATGTCCAAATTTCACTTTCTGCTGCCTTTGACATCAGTTTATGGCTAAAGACCCTTCCTTTTTAATGTCAAAAATCAAACCAAATGCAAGGCCAAATGAGGACGAAGAAACGTATACCTGCATAGAAGATTTATATATAGGTCATGACTCACCCTCATGTGTTCTTCTGTTGCAGATTATAACAGCAGTGATCAGAAAACAGCCTGCAGGAGACATGAGCTCTACGTCAGCTTCCGAGAGCTGGGCTGGCAGGTAACAGACATCTGTGTGTTTTTAAATTCCAACACAGATCTTATTATTATTTGTGGTAAATCAGTGGCATCAGGACTAAATGAAGAATGGGTCAATGTCTACACTGGTTACATAATTGTAACTTAATCAGTGCCTTAAAGTGATTAAAATTGTATTAAACAATCCAGAGAAAACTTTAAATACTAGAACTGAGGTCAGTCTAGAAAATCTCATAGCTTTGAGTTCAGATTTCTATATGAAATATTCAGCCCTAATTAGTTGCTACTCAAGATGTAGGACTATCATACGGTGAAACTTGTTGAATCAACTTTCTTCACTATTAAAAAAAAAAAACTGCTTTGGGTGATCTCACTCCATCTTCACATGTCAGATGACTGAACTGCATTATTTTTAAGAGAATTGCACCACAGTGGAGACACAAGACAACGCTGTGAAGAAAAAGGTGCCGACAGTACTAAGCAGTTTTTGTGCATTGATAAAGACAGCTGTTTCATCTGTACACCTTAAATTTTGACTAGTGCACACTGACCAGTGTTTCTTATTTACCCAGTGCTAACAAGCAGGGCTGCAGGGGCAGAGGAGAGGGAGTCAGTTCATGTTGTCTGGAGGAGAGTCACTGTATTTCAGGGAGGAAACCGCAGACTCAGTCTCGGGAGTTTGTGTGTATATTTGTGTATGTGTGGTGAGGAGACTGTCAGAGGAAGAACAGAGCCGTTACAGTGAGCACTGACATCTAGAGGGAGATTTCCATCGCACACATAGACACACTGGCATATTATCACTTTAAAAATAGATTTTTTTTTTTGCCTCATTCATCTGATGTAACAATTTTTATTTTCTTTTGTTAAAGGACTGGATCATTGCTCCTGAGGGCTACGCTGCAAACTACTGTGATGGAGAGTGTTCCTTTCCCCTCAACGCCCACATGAATGCCACCAATCACGCTATTGTACAGACACTGGTGAGAATCCTTATATATAAGATATATAAAATACTAAATAATACATTACAAAGTCACCACTAAAGCATTTTATCTTAATTACTTTTCATTTTTTATGTAGGTGCACCTAATGAATCCTGAGAACGTACCGAAGCCGTGCTGCGCCCCCACCAAACTCCACGCCATCTCGGTGCTTTACTTTGACGACAACTCCAATGTCATTCTGAAAAAATACAAGAACATGGTAGTGCGGGCCTGCGGCTGCCACTGACACGACAGCGCTCCAGCCTAAAAGGAGCACAGGGCTACAACTGCACCAGCATCTTCTCAAGTAGATATCCTTTTCTTCACTGTGGATTTTATTTTCCTATGGGCGTCAACCCAGAAATATTGTTCTCATCTTTTGGTTCAGAAGCCATGGACAGCTCTGAAGCTGAAGTGACAAGGAAATGAAAAAAAAAAGACAATTGCTTTTCACCAGCTCTGGTGATGGGCATTTTTTTCAATTATAGTGATCGAATGAATATTTGTAAAAGTGGATTTCCAGTCTGTCTGTATATTTTGTGTTCCTGGGTATATATGTATGTGTGTGAATGATTTCAGGAGAATCTGCATCTTCTGCCTGAGTGATGAGGCGAGGACAAAACTCAAGTGTCGGACCAGTCCAAGTGCTGCTGTCTTTACCTTCACAGATCTATGTACAGTATATTGTTCTCTTCAATGAGTAGTGATGGAAGCTTCTGTACTGGTCATGACTCGAGGAGTGGACGCAGGTCTCTTCAGCGATTAGATCATCTGATGCTGAACGCGTTGGCCTCAGTCCTCTCACATCCCCAAACCTTTCTGAGTGTATTTTCTTCTCAAGCCATGTTTGCCTTCCTAAAATATACTATGGTCTTAACCAAAGTGACCACACGCTATTTTAGTAGCGCACCGCTCCAAATATCTGCCGCGTGTCAATATTTGCTGGACTCACGCTGAGCCCTGCTCATCGTCCGACGCATGTTCTGGCCAAAGTGAAGAATACAGCCTTATCCCTCTGACATACCACAAATTGGCCTTTACATGTTGCTATTCCACCTCTGACAACTCAGGACAGATTGTGGAAAAACGTTTATGGAGTCCAAAACAGCCGACAGAGCAGCTTCTGTGCCAGCTTTCTGAAATTAGCCCTTTGCTTTTTCATCCCTGTGGGTAGAACTATGTTGAGGTGTGTGTCCAGTGACATTCTGTCCAGCTGACGTGTAACTGTGATTTTAATGAATGACAGTCTTTTTTTAAGAGACCATATCTTTAATGATGAACTAACTTCAGTAAGAATCAGAATGCCTTCCATGACTAACCAACTATAAATTACAAAATATACCTCCGGTAAGCTGCTGTTTACATGTGTGATCATGTTTAGACTGTTTTTTTGTAAATACTGTACATTCTCTGCTTATTTATTGCACCTTCTATTCAAAAAGAAAAGATAGATCACATGCCTTAATAACAAAGACAGATGCAAAAACACATAGAAACATATTTTTTGAAAAACAAATTTACTATGAAATCTCATGTTACAACTTGCCATTATTTACTCTTTTTTTACAAAAACCCATGGGTAGTGCTCCATCCATGGCTCACGAGGAAAAAAAACAAACCCAAAACAGTTCTCATTTGGGTTTTTTTTTTAAAGACCATGTGCTATCCATATTTTTTTTTACTGACAAAAGAACTGCTGTCTGACTGTTTGTGAACATGACTGAAACAATAAATCTCACCCTGTATTTTTCATTTAACAGTGGTCAAAGAGCATTTGCATTACACTACTGCATCTGTAGTAGCATCAAGTTGTTGTTTTTTTTTTCAAGTTTGAATGAATGTTAAGTGACACTGTTAAAGGTTTTCATTATTTGCTGTAATATTTTGCCAAACTTGAGTCTTAACTGGAGTGGGCGATACGCTGCTAATGCGCAGGCACAGACGCATTCGCAGTCAGCAGCCTACACTTCAGTGCCGTGGTGTCACAAAATTGGTTCTGTAGAACCAAAAATGTACCGCCTTGCTAAGCTTGCTTGCCAACAGCTAAGAAATTAATTGGCAGCAAAGCCATTTTTACCGATTGGCAAAAATGCAGTCATCTACAGAGAACTCACGTTGAAGTGTATTTTAACTGCAGACTGAAACATGCCCTTAAGGTAAAAAAGAAACCTGAAGATTGATTAGAAAGATAGAAGTGTATTGCAATTGCTGTTAAGACGCAGGGGAAAAAAGATTTAAGGATTTCACACAGGTTACAGTGACTGTAAAAATGTGCAGAACAAAACAAGCAGCAATAATTCTCAATTTGTTAAGTAACAAAGATTTGGAGAGACATGGTCCAGGCCTGAGATACGGAGTGTCAGAAAGAGCAAAGAGTGAACGGCCGAGGAGTCCGAGCAGCTAGAAATCAACGAACAATCCGTACTTGCCTTCAGATTCTGAGAATCATTCACAAATATTCTGAAATGTCTCCTGTTTTTATTAAAGAGAAAAATAAACACATGTCCATGTTCTGTTTCAGACTCCTTCAGCGATGCTGCCATCTCCATCGTGGCTCTCTCCATCCTGCAGGCTTATTTCCCTGAGAGTTAAGTCAGCCCAGTCATAACTGGTATGAATAAGGATTTCCCTCAACTTAACTCGAAAACAACATTCGGTGACAGAAACGTTAAAATCCCTTGACGGACAGTACCTCAAAGTTAATGGCTCATGAATAAACAACAGATTCCACATATAAAATTTTGTAATTCGTTAAAGTCAAAAGGCCGTAGAAGATAGATCAGAAATAATCCATGTGAAACCTGAAACATCTGTCCTTCAGATAGGATTGATAAACCTCCTGGATTTGATTATTTGAGCAGTGCTTGAAAAGTGGATTTCCCAGACACACAGTGTAACCCATTTAACCACCCACCCAACACAGTCTTATTCCCCACATGAGGGGACACAAGCTGGGTTAACAGCAATGATTAATACATTCACATCCCAAAGACACAACTGACCCCTTTTTGTCCTTCAAAAAAAAAAAAAGTCTCGTCACCAAATCCTTTACGAAGGACAACCTCAGGGAGAAAGACAAAATGGAAACTGGGGAAAAAAGAGAGAGAGTGATGTCCTACTGGTCAGATATGCAGTGTGGGCGCGAGGTTTATCATTTCTACAGCTCGTCTCTGGCCTGCTTCATCACGAAGGCGTGCAGACTCTCCAGGTTTCGCCCACCATTGTATTCATCACCTTGTTCCCCTGCCCTGAAGATGATCAATGTGGGGTAACCTCTGACCTGCAGGGGGGAGGGGGGATGTTCCAAGTTATATTGGTATTACTATTTATATGTATATAAATATATATTAGTAATTATTTGGAGCATTACCCAGTACTTGGGCTACTTCCGTACACTTACTGAATACTTATTGCACAGTGAACGCTCAACAGTGCAGTCCACTTTGGCTATTTTGACGTTGGTGAAGCCAGGAAAGTCCTTCTTGGAAAGATCCTCCCATGTTGGAGCGAGGTTCTTACAGTGGCCGCACCTGGACAGGAGAAAGTTGACGCATTTAATGTTTTGTATTTATCTATGTGAAGATTTAATGATTTTTGACGTGCAGCTTTTCTTAACTTCAGGTAAAAGAATGATTTTTGACGTTTGGCCTAAAGTGCAGCTTTTCTTAACTTCAGGTAAAATAGAACACAGTGTGTATTTTTTTTTCTTACCATGGAGCAAAGAATTTAATGAAGGTGATGCCCTTGGCCACAGACTCCTCAAAGTTTTCCTCAGTCAGGTGCAACACTTTGGACTGTGGGCAGGAGAAGGAGTAGAGATTTGTAGAGTTTGATAGCAAAGGATCTCCACTGGCTTCAATAGCAGGATTCAAAGACGTAATTGGCACCTTCTATAATAAGGTTTACGACTGACTTTCTCATTAACATTGTTTAGTGCAGCAAATACACGGGGTCAGACTAGTGCTTCATTATGACCTTTTCATCCCAGCACTTCACAATGATTAGTAAGTTTTAAAGAGTTTTAAACAATGGTTAGTGGAGTTTTAAAGCGTTATAAAGTGTACCATACTGCTGCAACACTCACCTCCTCTTTTTCTGGCTCAGGAGTCGGGATCTCATTCTCTATTTGTTCCTCACTTGGTTCCTTCTCTTGCTCCTCAATAGCCTTCAGCTGGTTGTCTACAAAGTCTTTGAACGAGTCCAAGTCTCTCTTCCCCTTGTACTGTTCTGTCTAGAAGGAAAAAGTCACAGTTGACAAAACTCTTACACACTTACAGATGTGGAAACATCACGGTTGTTTTGATTAATTATGATTTTTTTATGATTAAGTGTGTGATAAAAACTAACATTATGAAACCTTACCTTCTGTCCGTTGTGAAAGAAGAACAGAGTGGGATATCCTCGTACTCCATTTTCAGAACACACTTCATAATGCTGAGTGCAGTCCACCTGCAGAAAACACATTGTGATAAATACACACATGCAGATACGGATGCATAGGAAGGTTTTTCTTAGACCATTTGAATGTTGTGTAACATCTAGATAACTAAAATCTAGATTAGAGGATCACAGTGGTATTTATATCTTATCTTAGTTATTTTATATAATGCTATGTTACACCATCATTTATTTTTAACTTTATTACATCTGTGTCATTAGAAGAAGTGAAGGACCTACTTTTCCTATCTTCACATCGTCAGAGTGCTCAAAGGTGGTGGCTAGCTGTTCCCAGGTGGGAGCCATGGCTTTGCAGTGGCCGCACCACGGGGCAAAGAACTTCACAAAATGAGAACCTGAAACGAGAACAGAAAAGTCCAGCGAGTGAGAAAACGCAGATTTTTATACCCAACCATTTCATTAGACAATCGTGAGTGTTGTAAGTGTTTTAAGTCAGAATCTAAAAGTCCAGTCAACAACATGAATGAAGCACAGTACAACAGTGTCTGTGCACACACTGTGGATTATGATTCAAGCTTTTTTTGGTTGAACTGTCAGTCATGTGAATCATAGCCATTAGTAGTTTCCACTCTAAAACCCACAAAACCAACAACCGACCCATGGGCAAATAAACTGAATAAGTGTTAAAGAGAATGACTCATCGTACCGATGACAAAGACAAACAAAAAGAGCAAGTGTGTTTTGACACAACAGCATAACTGTTTAAACTCAAAAGTTACTCCTTTCTATTCTTTTTGAGCTGTTACCAAAAGTATATTTAGTATGAACCAGGGCATATCACCTGTGGCTATGTGGCTCTTGAAGTTGTGAGCTGAGAGCTCATACAGTCCCTGCTTAGGCTCTGGGGCTTTAGGAGGCTCTGGGTCACTTTCTGGTTCCTGGAGAAAGATCACAAACATGTAAACACAAAAATTATTGCAAGTGTGTCATCAGTCGCTTGTTTGTGTCTCTCGTTTTCTACTTGGCAACAACTAAAGAGCACAAGATTATAAATATAGGAGGATTCACTGGATGAACCAAACTCACTGAAGGCTCCTCCTGCAGTGACTTCAACATCCATGTCTCCAGGGATTTCAGATCTCTGGGCCCTTGGTACTTTATGGCCTCCTGGTCTGGCTTGAACAACTTCAGCCTTAATCGAACAGACAAAAAAGAAGTGAGGAAAATACACACTGTACTGTTATTATAATTAATAGCAGACTCGTCTATTAGTAACTTGCTGAAATGGTTGAGCCATGCATAAGTCTATTTAAGTGGGTATGTGAAAGACACATGAGTTTTGTTAATTATTTCCTCATGATTGCTGATTTTGTAGGTACAGGAATCACTTAGCAGAGGTAAACAGGTCACTTGGAGAATATTTAATCCAACTCCAGGTCAAAGTGTCACATAAGTTGAGAAATAAAATTAATGTTTGTATTTTGTAAGAGCTAAATTCTGTCCTTAATCTCATATTCTTGTCATTGTTAACCTAAAACACACTTAATGGACTCACATTCATGACTTAACAACTCAGTGTAGGCGACTTACGTTGGGTAACCTCTAATGCCGTGCACATTAGAGCAGAACTTAGTGTCCTGGACACAATCCACCTTCACCACATACACCTGAGGCTCCTCCATGCTGTTATATTTGTCTGCTAGTTCATTCCATGCCGGCTGTAATCTCTGGCAATGTCCGCACCTTAAAAAGGAAAGAGAAAAAAACAAATACTGTCACAAGAGAGTACAACAGTCAAAACTCTTTTTAACCACAAAGCATTTGCATATTTTGTTGCACCAACTAATATTTTCAAAGTTTTTCTTTTGAAGACTAAATGCCTCGTTACCTTACTGATACAATTACAATTGGTTTAATTAAATAATAATAACCTCAACTGTCAGCCCAAGCGCTACAATATAACATTTTGTCCCAGTAGTTGATTTTCTGATCCATCATATCGAAATGACAGTTGGCATTTTACCAACAGATCATTACTCCTGCTTCCTTGTAGCCTCCAGTCCTGGCATCTCAAATGTTGCTTTACCACATTCTCCTGTCATATCTCTGTGTGATCCCAGTTTCTACTATAATATGCTATATACTATAGTATAATGGGTTTTATCAAACTACAGCAATTGTGGTCATCTCAGAGGTCCAGGAAAGACCTCGTACTCTGCTATTGCAGCCAATGACATAACGCTGCTCAATCAGTGCGTGCCACGTAAGCACAGCTTCCCTGAGCACAGCTTTAAATTGGTGCTGAACGACTTCAGCTCTGGTTGAATGAACAGTGGTGACGTTGACCACGAAATTACACGTTTAAGTTTACAATGTCAAATGAGCAGAAGGGTCAGTCTATGCATCGAAGCCCAACCCGTGAAAAGTACTTCAAAGTACATATATGTAGAAGTTTAGAAGCAAAGAGAAAGGTTAGGCTTGTTAGCGGCTAAGCTAACCATTTAAGGTGAATGCGTTTGTGCAGCCACCTAGCTTCTCTGCTAACCAGAGAGCTGCAACTTTAAGGAGGGGGTTACTATTTCCAAACAAAGTAACGAAACATAGCGACGACATAGTACTGTTATTACTGTAATTGTACTGTTATTACAGTTTGCGGTCACTGTTCACTTACCATGGGGCGAAAAACATGACAAAGTGAGGGGCAGTGGGCACCGCCTCGTTGAACATCTCTACCGTGTAAGTGTGCTTGGCATGTTCATCTTCTTCTGCATCAGCGTCGCAAAGCACATTGGACAAAAGCAATGAAAAAATATAAAAACAAGACAACACAGACGGTGTGCAAGTCAGTGCAAGAGCCATGTCGAATTTCTGTCGGCAGATGAGCAGAGCAGTGTCCCTGCTGGTGTACTGTAAAAAGACCGACTTTCCACGTCCACGCCCCCTTCACACTTCGCGTAGAGGAATAAATACTGTGGATGGGACGCAGTCGCGTAGACGTACGTAGTTGCCTCGCGAAACTGCAGTGAAGATTTTTTGCAGATTTGTGGTATATTATTTTAACTTAAATATAAATAGTCGGGGGATATAGAGTATAAAACATAAATGATCAATGTTTTTTTGTTTAATTAACAAATATGTGTATACATATTTGTTTATTAAATATGTTTTTATTTTAGATAATATATTTTAGAACCACTTTTTATGCATGGTCTATGGATGTACCGTTCCCATGAGCACCTTCAGTACATTTAGTTCTATATGCTTTCTATGTGAAAATAAATCACCCCTTAACTAGGGATCAATAATGGTTCATTGAAAATAAAACCAAGTATCTATTTTCACCATGTGTTGGTGTGTCTTTTTCCAGAGTTTTAATACCTGCTTGCGTACTTTATTAACGACTCTTTGGCAAATCCTTCTCTTTCCTTTTCTTCTTTTGATTTAGTCATGATTTCATGAAACCAAATATGTGCAGTTTTTCCCTTTAATCATCCCACCTCTCCTTTCATTTGAACAAAAGGAAGAGTGGGATGATGAATAGAAAAGGTTACTGCATGGAAATGGAGGTGTCACACAGAGCAGAATGTCAGAGACCCTGCAAAAAAATGAATGTCTATAGTCTAAAAGTGGGTGAAAATGGTTTAACCATGCACCACCAGTGACTGAAGTTACATGTACATGTGCAATAGATGAAGGCGTTTATGTACTCTGTGCGTAGATTGTTATGTGTCTGTCGGTGCTTTTGAAGCAGAAAGTGTTCGGGGAAATCCTGCTGTTCCCTAGACAACCATTAAAATTCCACTGTTCCAAATACACATGCACCTTATTGTCCCCGTGGAGTGAGCTAGTGGCCTCCGGTGGCAGAGTAATATACTTGTAAGAGATGCCATCGTGGAGATAGATGACGCTACGATGACCCCATGGCTGACGATCTTTAACCTGTAGCTGTAAAAACCTAGATGTACATTCTCTTTGAAGACCTTGGTGTATTAGTCAATCTTTGGGCCTAAAGTCTAATTACAGAGAGCAAAACAGACAAAAAGCAAGTGATAACCTCAAATTCTCGTTCGTGATTGGACATTAGAATATTCTGTGGTCTTTTATTTCCGTATTAAAGAGCATTAGAAGGGCTACGTATCAATCAGCCAAGAAAAGTATGGCAAATCTGTCAATGTCAACTCACATTGGCTGACACCCCGTGGCAACCGTCTGGATCAGGAACCTTAAACAGCATGGAATATTTTTCTGACATTACTTTTAATATATTTGGAGAGAAAGGAAGCTTGGCTTTCTGTTTAATAGCTTCCCCTGTTAAAAAGAAGAAAAATAGGACAAAAAGTCAACACAAAATTGCTCTACAGTAGATGCAGTTCCAACAGTAAGATTTCAACGATATGGTTCAAAAAGCAGATATTAAATCATTTTTCAATGAATTAAATCTATTTGGTTGGTTATTTCTTATGAGTTATAATGAAAGTTGTATGCAGTGAGCCAATCATTATTATTTCCTGACAGCACTTTAGCAGGTCTGCTATATTATAGGGTAATAGGAAATAAGGAAGAAAGATGAAGGGTGTCTGGGGAACTGAGGACATTTCACGGTGTGTGTTTTCTTAATACTGTAGGCAGAAGTTCAATGGTGCAGTGAAAATGACACAAAACAGAAAAATTTAATTGACATTTATCTATTAACACGTGGCCAGAGTAGGGAACAGTCCTGTACCATTTGCTTTTTGTTTTCCCAGTGTCTAAGTTGTGTTCAGGGTTGAATGTAGTGATGAATGCAGTTGATGAGGTCGCAAGCACATCAACTGCTGCTGTTCACTCCAAAAGCAGACTTGTTTCCATTGGGGATACGGTGACAAGTCAGGGCCACGAGTATCATATCCTGAACACAGGATGTGACCAATAGAGAAGGAACAATGTTATTTGCAGACAGCGCTCTGGAGCCACTTCAACAGGCACCTGTGCTGGGAAAAGACAGCAGGGAGAGGACTCTCCCACATGTTTTTTTTTAAAACAAGGAAAATAGTAAATCTAGTAAAAATACGGGAAGTGGAAAGTGTCTTTTCATCCGAGGGGCTTAAAGGGCCTGAAATAAGAAGAAGAAAAGAGTGTAAAATAATAACAGTAAATGGGGCTATTGAAGAGAGGATAAAGGAGATGAAGGACTTACTGGACATGAGGTGGTTTTGTTGGCTGAGGGTTACCTGGACTACTCCGTATCCTCTTTGTTATGTTCTACCACTTCCTCTTGAATTGAGCCACATGACTATAGTTGTGCCAGTTCCCCTGATGTATCGCATTATTAAAAAAATGACCACATTTCCACAAGTGCATATACCCAAAGACTCAGCTACTTCCCCACAGCAGAAACTCCGCACAGAGGCTGTAAACAGATTTCAGGAACCCATGGATTAGGAAAAAAAACTTCAAAACAGAGTTCCGGGAAAGAACTTAGTCTTAATAGGCACATATGTTGCTTTGAAATTCTAATATGTTTTTGCGTCTTAGGATCTCTACATACCTGCAGATCCCCTATGACTAAGACTGACTGAGCACGCCATACTATCACAGATGCTAGTGGTCATTTTACCCCAGTGTTTCCCAACCTTCTCTGAGCTGTAGCACATATTTTTCTTTACAAAAATCTCATAACAAACCACAAGAAAAAGTACATGTTATGAACTATTTTTAATTTACTCACAATTGACATTTACTCAATATGAAACCTAGGCCTCCGCAAAATACAAATTAGTCTTTGACCTGAGGATCTGTCACCAGTTCACCTGCTGCTTAAGGAACCATTCAAAATAATACTTGTAAATAACCATATTACAGATTAGACTTTAATATATATTCATATTTTATTAAAAGCACCAAGGAGTGGTCAACCGTCCTTAAAAAGGGGGTTTTGTATGTCAACCTTTCTCGAATTCTGTCAGCCAATTAAATACGATTTATATGTAAATAAAGGACTTCTTAGATGGTCCCTTGTGCTTCAGTGTGTCACAGAGCTGTTTGAGGTATTTCATCCTGTCACTGACATTTGCAGTGAAGCGCTGCTGACTCCACTGACTGTTCTCTCTTTAACATTGGAAGTTGTGAGTCACGGCGCAAGTTGAACGTTTGCTATATTAAATCATGTTGTTATTAGCATGTCATGCTATTTGGCAAACGTGTCATTTTAACAGCAGCTCTGAAGTGCAGTAGTAAAATAAAGCTGTTCTTCACGTGTATTAATAACCTAACATTTTCATGCAGATTGAGCACAGTGACTAAAGCTGTGGAGTTCACTGAAACTTTGGATGAAATGTGTCCCAATGTAGGGCCTTTGGCTGTTTGTGGCCTGGTTCTAAGAGATATACATATATTTAATATATATTTGAGGAACAACATAAAACTTCAACTTCTACGGTGACCATTATTATGCCGTAGTTTTATTGTAAGTCTTTTAACTCTGTAATCATACTGTGAGGTCTGTCTGTTCCCTGTTCCTGCTGTCTGCTGTGTGGGGTTAATCATTGTGATTAAACTCACCTGTGTCTCTGTAATTAGTCTCACCCGTGTCATCTGGCACCTTATATATACCTCTCTCCCACTTTGTGGGGTTATTGTATCTGTCTGTGTGTGTACTGGGTGTTCCTGTTAGTTTGTCATTTGTGTCCTCGAGTGTGGAAAAGTCCATGATGTTGAAGAAGCAGCGCATGCCTGAGTTCGATGCTTTAGTCCTGTGAGTTTTTGTTGTTGCACTTTGAATAAACCTGCTGCACCTGAAGAGAGTCTACCTAGTGCTGCAATTTGGGTCCAACCTTCTTCCTAGCTTGACCAACTGTAACACAATCATTTATATCCTGAATACTCTCTTGCATTGAAGTCAAGTATGTGACATTTTCAAGAGATTGTGTATTTCATTTAAATAACAAAATATAACAGGTAACGAGCAGGAGGGTGGTGCTTTAACAGTCGTGCCTTTAGACTGCCAAGTGTCTAGCTTTTTTTCCACTTTCAAAAGTTACCTTTCCAAATGACATGTTAAAATTAAACTAAAATTAACTAAGTTAAAGGAGCAGTGAACACTTAAAATACTTTTCTTAAATAATTGAAATCTTTACCAAGTTTTTCTTAATTGCCAATTGTTCCTTTATCCAGTTTTACACAGCTGCATATAATTTTAAATGATCAGGTTTCTCTCAATTAATTTAAAATTTGTTTTATTTTTAATCATAATTGTATCTAGGATTTTTTTTTAAATAATCTGCCTTTGCTAATTTTGGTCTATAAGGCCACAGAGACCAATAAGGCCATGGAAACGGAGGGGGAAATGCTAGAAACACATGGAATCTTAAACACACACAGGGAGAAATGGGGGAAACAAATGGAGGTGCAGCACAGCTGTAACAGTTAACTTTCCCCGGAGAAGAAAACGGTCAATATTAATCAGAGAGGAGATCGTCCTGAAACTCGTTTTCATTCTGTGCGGTTTCATCTTGTTCCCATTTGCCTGGTGTCCAGTTGGTCTACTTTAAATCCACTGGGCTTTCGTTCTTAATCTGTCTGTGCTTAAGTCTAGTTTTCCATATGAACTTCAACTAATGTCAAGCCAACCTGTTTTGCTTTGACCTCCCACCCCCCTCAAAAAATTACTCATCCAGAATCATTCATCTTTTACTACTAAGCCTGGTGAATGGCTACAGGTGAGCTGGAGCCAGTGCCGGCTAACATCAGGTATAAAATATAAGGACTCACCCATTGATAAAGTCACACTAATTATTATCAATTATTGTATGCATGCAGCCACGCTGCACTGGCACAGAACTGCAACCTCTGACCCACTTTAACATATGTCATATATCATATCATAAACCAAATTAAATATTGGTCACATTCACAAAAATTGGTCACAAAAATTCATTTGATCCTTTCGTTTGTCTGCAGTGTGAACAATAGCCAAGACTGTAAATTCTGGGAACATGAACATGGCATCAGAAGCCAAAGGTAAGATACTGCACCACGACATTGTTGATTTATTTGCCAATCCAGGTCTATGCACTGTTGTGACATCACTGCTACTATATCATTGGGTTTAAATAATCAGTTCTTGAGTCTGCTACCATTCTCCTCTTTGGTACTGATGTTGAATTTTGTTTAAATTCTACTGTTAGTGCAGTAATACTTATGTATACTATAAGTCCTGTTAGTAGGTTCGCATGTCATTTCTTCTATTGTCACTGCCAGGAAGCAGCACAGCACAGCACAGCACTGGACTGGTCCTAACATTCAAACACATCAGACTTCACAGGTGGTGACAGGACCCAACTCAACTTAGAGGCTGCCTTTTACAGATGCTTCTTGGTCCAGTGCCATCACTGTAAAAGTCCCACTTCCTGCTGGTTTTACCATTAGGTTGTACTGGCCAGAGTGTGAGTGGCTGAGGTGGTTCAGACAGAGGAGAAGAAGATGAATATGGCAGTGGGGAGGATTAAGATGGAGAATGAGCATCATCACGTTGTCAGATATGTTTTAATTCCAAGCAGTATAAGGTTTAGGTTTGTTTCTCTGCATCCTCTCTGCCTGTGTGTCCTTCAACAACTTGCTGAACGTCTCTATCCATGATCCTGAGAGAATTAATCTCACACGTGCAGACACGTGATAATTTAACAATACTGTATTTCGTATGAGCCGAGCCATAAGTCAAAGCAATAATCATTGTTGCTTTTACTTTTTCTGAGAAACTTTGTGTCAACTTCTGTTTATGTTTTCTTCTTTTTTAAAGAAGTAAGACGGATGCTGTCACCCACTTACCAGCACTCGCGCTGGCTCTCATGGAAAATATAAAAGAGGCCCAGCCTCATTGAGGTCAGGCTGACATTACCAGTGAGAGGTGGCCAAGTCACAAAACAGATGTTTGCTGTTTTTCTAAGAATGATTCGTTCTCAACTAACTACAGGCCCAACCATAACCCAGAGTCCCTTTGACAGAGTCTGGTGTTAATGTGGGCAAGTGACGGCGCAGCGTGTGAACCCGGTGATTTATCGTAAACATGGGTCCTATTGTATGCATGCCTCTGAAGTTTATGTCTCTGACAGGTGTCTGAGTTTGTCTCATTTGTCTGTACTGAGGCAGGTGTGTAATGAAATGATCAGATGAATCGCACACTGGAAAGTATGTGTCCTGGCGAATGTGTGTATGTGTGTGTTTGTCTGCTCTCCTATACGTGCCATTCTGTGAAAGCACTAAGTATAAACAAGTTTCAAGAAGCCTGTGTGTGTGTGTAAGAGAGAGTGACAGTGAGTGAGTGGGCAGCCTACACTTCTGTAGTGTCTGCAAAGGCAGTCAGGGACTCAGTGAAGCTCTCTCCACAGAAGCCATTAAGCTGAGCGTCTTTTGGAATAATGTGTTTGGATTGGCTGCATGGCAGCAGCAGCAGCAGGTGCTGGGAGGACCGACCTGGAAAGGCAGCTCAGCGCCTGTATCTGATTTGGAGTCTTAGTCGTCCTGTCTTTTTTTTCCTTCAATCTTTGGTTGCTGGTTGTTTCTGTTGGCTCTTATTAACGGTGTGTACATTCTACTGCTTCAACTATCTAGGAAACAGCAGGAAACACATGGAAAGAACTGAAACTAAGATTCTAAAAGACACATACAGTAGGTCTACTTGCTCTTTTTAATGTTGCAGAAGCCCCAGTCATGTGACTTCCATGTCCACCCAATCACCAATTCTTCCTTTGAGTTCATCGTTCAATGACAGCTTGTATATGAAAAATAAGCAACTATAACAAAAGATAACCTCAAGTTTTAGATGTAGAGTATTATTTTAAGACGCACATACCAATAATTACCTCCTTTTCATATCTATGGATCTAAAATGTAGAGATTTTCTTCAAAAATAAATTATCTTTCAGTGTAAATAATCCTAGTAAAGATCTAATATTTGGGATTAACCTTTGGATAAGGTTTTTTTTTCTGACTATTTTCTCCTTGTGCTTCCCGCACGTGTGAGGATTTGCTGTTATTCAGTGTAGCCAACTTTGGTTGACAGTAACTACTGTGGTAAACAGATAAAACATTGGTCTCTATGGAGCTCAGACCAAAGAGATTAGACAAGCTAGCTGTTGTGAAAGACCAATACATGACGTATTCATCATTTCAGGCCATGACACACAGCTGTTCCTGTTCAAAACCAGCTTGTGTAAACACCAGACACGATGATTAACATGTCCTGTAAACACTTGAATCCGAATCAGAATGACTTCAATGAGGAAAATGGCTTTGCAACTGCAACTACTAAGTGCCTACAAGATGTCACGGCACCCTTCGCTTAATACGGACATCAGGGGGGTGAGTCATACACTGAGCTCTGGACTTCTTACTCCCTCTGAGTCTTCCTGTGTCGGCCGTAAGGTAAAAGCATTAGCTTTGAAACCCAGCAGTAGCAGTAAATGCAGCAGCCCACTTGATTTCAGAGAGACGTGGGAGGAAAACAATAAAAAGTAAAACCCTAGGTTGTCCTGAGGCCCTGAAGAAGAGGTGCTTTTATTGAATGTGTCCCCTCCTGTGCATTTATGTACCAGTTCCAGCAGCAGTCAATGCGACGGGCTGGGATGGACCTTGAACCCAGTTAATTGTGTATACTTTTAGAAAAATGGAGTTCCTTCACAAAACCCAACCCAATGGAACCAGTGATGTTCTTAATGGTCCTTTATTGTTGTAATAAGAGCCACGGGACTTATTTTTAACTTTATTTGAGGGGGTTTTCAATGGTTAAACCCTGGATTTTTATGCCATCATTATTGTATCATTAAGTGCCAGTCACAAAACACAAACACATTTAAGTGAGTGTGTCTGTGAAGCCTCTGCTCTGAGGTCAATCATTAGGTCAAGTAGGATTCTCCAATGTTGCTATGTAAACTCTGGCCGAGTCATTCTGTGGTATGTAGCTAATGTTGTTTCATGACGAACTGAGGAAATACTTGTCATAGCTGGACTTCTGGACACTGTGGGTTTTGGACCTGATGAGTGCATTGTGTAGTTGTATCAGTTTATCAAAGTAGGAAGATGGAAACCACCACAGACTGATGTACCATTTAGAATTTTAACACTTGTCGCTTACAAAAACAAATGCTGTTAAGAAGGTACTTATATCTGAAGTGGAAAATTAATTTAAAGTCTTCTCTGTAGTGCTTCTCTTTGACACCTCATTTAGGCTCATTTTCCAAAGCTGCCACACTGTGGGGTGATGATGCAGCATGTGTCCCACTTCCAACTTCTACTGGCTCTATACCGCTTTTGGAGCTGCCGCTTTATTCCAAATTAGACATTAACTAGGTGAATGTTTGCCTCTCCCAAAGAATTCATATTTCCTGTTAACAACCAGCATCCATGACCAGGCCGACTCCCCTGAGGTTTGGTTAAGCCTGGGTAATGACTTCCATGCGCTGAGCTTTTGTTCATAGGTATTTCATTTTGCACCCATCAGTATTTGAGTAGCAGGGACCTGTCATGTTGCACAAAAGAGTGCTGAGATCGCAGAGGCTGAAGAAGTGGGGGTGATTAAATACCACCCTGCTCTCTGGTTATAATAAAAAAAAATATAAAAAAAAGTCTAGTCTTAGTATGGGACCTGTTTTCTTTTCTCAGCCAAAAACACTGAAAAGAGTTTGAACCAAATTCTAATAAAGGTGTGCATCTAAAATCTATTCATTAGTTTGACTTTTCCACTGCACAGGAACAGATCGATGGCAGTAACTCACTTAATGCTTGAGAAACTTTAATCATTTCTGTATTTTTTTTAATTTTGCCACAAATAAATTCCTAATCTGCCATAATGATGTTACGTTGACAGAAACTACCTCAGTGTATTTGCAAATCATTACCCTAACTTTGGCAGTTTCTCTTTACTTTAGAGTCTCAGCATCAGACTGATTTATTATCCTTTGTTTAGTTGAGATACAATCAGGAAATGTCAGCTGTCAGCGGGCAGATCAAATTAGCCCTTGTTCCAAAGTTCCCTTCAGTCTGTGGGGCGTCTCCTCACATACACTGGTACAACACAAACCAACATGAAAAAAAATCACATTTTTAAATGTGATTTAATGCAGAAATGACAACTTTCATGTTAACTTTAACAAACACTTGAGCTCATGGCTCTCCACTCATGAATAACTAACACTCCAGTGACCTTTCATGTACTCAAAAATAAACAAGGGCAGATGAAAAGGTGCCTCTCTGGCACAGGTCTGCCTCGTTTCCATCTTGTCACTCCTCATTAGCCGGTGAGGGACGGTCTTGGTGATGGACAGCTGCAGCCAGGCTCTGAGGCAGAGGAGGTAAAACATGCACAGAAACAGATGTGTACCGGGCAGATTGGACATTTTGCCCTTTAAATATCTGATGGCATATTTGTGCCCACTCTCATCCGCAGTGTTTTCCTCTGGCATAAAGGCCACACAGTGGCTGCCAGAGCCCTAGTGGTGACTGTGCTGGTGCCACAGCATAGGAAAACATGAATGATACAGCACTACATGCCCACTCCCTAGGACTGTTTAGTTCCACCTTTTTGCTTTTAGCAAAATATTGTGCTTAAGCTGATGGTTGTGGTGAAATCTCAGCATCCGGCCTCAGATGCCAATGAGAGGCTACATAGTTTAAGTGTGAAAAAGCAGTGTGTGGTAGGTAGAGTGACGGGAGGTGGTGGGTAAGGGGGGGATTTGTACAATGTTTGCTCTCCTAAGTTGTCTGAGATAAAGTGCATTCTCAGCCATGCCAGGAATGTGCTCGGCATGCTCACCCATCCATTAACCTGTCCAACATCCCACCATTGTTTGGAGCAAAAAAAACAAAACAAAACAAGAAACAAGAAGACATGATTTAAAGTGCTGAGAGTCAGAGCCAAAGGGTCAAGACACAAGCAGATTATTACATTTTTGAACTTTTAGTTTATTTATACAGTTCAAAGGAATCCGAGTCTAGGTAATAAACCTCAATATAAATATGTATATGTGACATCACAGAAAGCCCACTCTTGATTGCCATTCATTCAACAGTCTAAACATGAAGCATGAAAATCAGTGAAAGTATGAAATTTAAACCAGAACAAGATTTATGTCTGTTCGTTTCCAGTTTGGCCAATGACTCAATTATTGGATACGTGACTCATTAAGTTCAGTTCTGAGGTGGCAAGGCAAACAGAAAACAGCTGCTGCCGTTCCAAGCTTCATAAACAGTGACATGACGCTAATGTCAGCAGTTAAATGTTCTAAACACAGTAGAGCCGCTGAAGGATGATGTGCTCTGAAGTGTTGTTTGAGTTCATTTCCACAGCACTACAGTTTCTTTCAGCCCTGGGAGTTTGATGCACATTTATCATCTGCTCCCCTCAGGCAGGCATGCACTGAAATCCTAAAACGCTGAAAATGTCACGCCTGTCATTGACTGCTTGTTTAAAATAAGACATACTACAGACATCTTCAACCAATTTATGTGCCATACCAGTTCCATCAGCTTAATAGAGACAGCAGACTGAGTAAGACAGCCTGTGATACTCACACACGTCTTGTGTAAAATTCCAACATGTGCAGCGAGAATGTGCTCTCATCAACCCGGTGTATCAGTCATAGCCAAGGTATTTATTGTGCACATGCAGAACAGATGCTCATACATAAAAATGCGAGTACATAAAACAAGTGTTTGTGGACCGATGACAATTCAGGAGGTCTTAATCACATGGGTGCAAACCTAGTTAAGTTCATCTTCATTTCACTGTAGTGCGTGCTGAGTTGGCCCACAGCCTTGACGTGCTGTTCATCCACCTCCTCCTTCAGTCTCTGCTGCTCCTTCAGAAAGTCCGACCAGTCGTCCTTTAAATGCTCGATGTTAGCCTGCAGCTGGGTGCCCTAGATAAATACAAGAGAAGCACTAAAGAAAACTCAACTATTCTTTTACTAACACGTTACACTGACAGTGCTGAGGATGAGATGGTGGTTACAGTGGACACTTGTCTTCAGACCTACATGACGTTGAATGAACACTTAAAGTGTTATATTTAAGAACAAGTTTCATATGATTGATATTCCGTAACATTTTTGTTGGGAGTTTGACTTGGTTTACCTGCTGGACCTCTATCTCCCTCTGCTGGACTCTTTGTGCCATGTGATTAGCAGCTTCTACTGTAAAATAAGCAAAAAAAATTGCACCTTAAAAAGTTTCCTTTACCACAGGATTCACAAGTAATGATAAAAATCAAACAAACAGCATTGTTTAGTCACATTTGGTCTTTTGTATTTAATCATATTTAAAATCTACAAAACAACAGAACAGTATTAATTCAAACCAAATATATTAAGAGATAAAAGTGGACATTCTCCAGAAATTCCATGAAGGTTGTGGACATGTCAATTTAACCCGAAAGATAAAAATATTAATACAGAATCAATATTCAAAATACATTACACAATAATACAAATGTTTTACACACATGTGGATGTCAGAACGGTAACTTACATCTTCTGATAAGGTCAGTGATCATACCCTGGTTCACACTGTCTGTATCTAATGCCACTAGTTGATCATTTGCTTCAGTCACCATCTTACTGAGATTCTCCAGGAGTCGGTTCTCTCTGTATCCACGTTTCTCCTTAACAGCAGGAGAAACACAAAACAAAACAATGTCTATTGTATGTGATATGGGGGAACACATTGTGGTTAGATCTTAATTATTTTAAATATATTATAAGCTTGCAATGTGTTATCAGTAAGTCTAGCTGGTGGTTTGGAGAAGTGCTGAAAGCAGTTAAAATTCTGCAAAAGATTACTGTATGTATATTATTTTTTTTAATAAGGAATACCTCGAACTCTCTGACGAAATAGCGGATCTCTGCATTGATGATGGGTCTGTGGTGTAGCAACCGGGACTGGATGTCACCCACATCTGCACAACCAACACATCAACTTGATATATCACAACATTAATCAATGAGATACAATTGATTTGAAGATGGGCATGCCCTTGTTTAAAAAATACGTTACAGTGTCGATATGCAAATTTTTAAAGACTTTAAAGACATTTTGTAGCTCAGATGAAACTCTTTGGTGTTAAACTGCCTTACATTTATTATATTAATTTATATATTCATTATAGAACTTAGATTGGATATACCGGTGCAGCCTCGCACCGATCGAAGACGAAAACCCTATTACTTGTTGACTGTACTTACCTTTAACGATTTTTTCCATTGGTTTTAGCTATAAATCAAACTTTCTTTCCAGCACAGCAGCTATTTTAACAAGCTAACTGCGTATTAGCTAAAGGTTCTGCACAAAATAACGCTACACTCAAATTAAAAACAAAGTAGCAACATATCAAAGGAAAGTAGCTACTCAATTACACAAACCTTACAAGATATAAAGTAATACAAAGTCGAAAACAATGTAAAACTATGTATTATTGTGGTCATGTGTTGGGAAGTCAGCTGACTGAAATGCAAAACAATTACAAGTACTTCCGGTTAGGGCACCCCGGACTGTACCAAGTCTCTAAAAGAGGGGAGTAACATTTGGATTGGACCAAACAAAAATAAACAACTACAAAATAATTCTAAATCTTTTAAAGCTTATCGCTATTATATATTTATGAGTAAATGCAATTCACACATTTCCTACCGTTTCTCCTGTCTCCCAACTATGAGTAGGCAGAAATGTTGTAATAAAAAATCAAGAACAGTAGATGTCAGTCATACTCTATTAGAAGAAGAAGCGGCGACCTCCAGACGAATGCTCATAATAAACAGTTCTTTCTTAGGTAGTAATAAACCGTAATTTATAGGTCAGTGAATGTTTATTTGTTAATAAAATATTAAATGCATCAGAATTTACGTCAGCTATAAAAACAGGCATGGCTAACTACTAGAATAAAAACGTCTGTTATTTTGAAATAGTGTATATTGAAACACTGTGTGATATGTTTTTTCTTGTTTACACTCTATTCATAGTTTAATGTCACCCTTTACCCTTTAATGATAATTAAATATAATTAAAGCAAGCACTTGTAACATTTGCTTGTACTAATGACTTGATGAAATGTTTAATTATAAAAATAAGTCTGTGGTTAAAAACGTGTGAAATATCATTTATAAAATATCCTTCAAGTTGAGTACTTTCTCTACACACTCTACTTTGACAGTTGCCTTTGTGGTTTTTTCTTTTCTGTGTATTTTAAATTAATTTTGTAATGGGAAAGACAAATTAAATACACTTGATACATATTGCATTTAAATCATATTTCCTTTAAATTGCTTCACTACAATAGAGTATACAATAGAGAAAATTTAAACACAGTAATTATTATTCTACAGCCTTTTACTCTCTTAACTGATCTCAAACTCTTTTTTTTTTGCTTCTTTGAATGTTTAAAACAAAGAATTTTTAAACCAGAATTTAAAAAATGGTATTGTCTTTATGCAAAATGAAAAAATCATGGCCTACGCAATAGGCCCGGCATGAAGCAGTGCTCGATGATGAATTTCATATATTTGTAATTATTATGAGCATATGCGCTAGGATATAAAGACAAACAGAAGAAACAAATGTCTGAAGAAGTAAAGATGTTGAGATTAAAGACAAAAGCAACGGTTGTTTACAGTTGTTTCTTTAATCTCTCCACTTAATCCCTAACTTTATTTACAATTTCAACATTTTTTAATGTGACCCTTTGAATCATATTAAATACACATGTTTTCCCTTGTCATGTAAAACACACATGTATGCATTACTGGGCCAAAGAAGAGTACTATATACTGTACACTGTACACAGTGTGCCGGCCAAAAACAGCAGTGTTTTGCTCCCCCTGTGTACATGATTGCCTGTATCCAGATGATGACCTGCAGCATTTCATCAAATGTTGCTTCACAGTGCAGTGGGAGGTCTGTGAGTGTGGTTTACTAAATATGCCCAGTGGCCCTGCAGCTCATCCTGGTGACACTCCTGTGTCTCTGTCTCTGCCCTGTAACCATAGTGCTCCCATTACCCAGTGGATGTAATTATTCTTCATTTTTCTGCTCTCTCTCTCTCTCTGTCTTTCTGTCTGACTCTCTCTCTGTTTCTTTCTCCTGGCAGGGTCCTGACATTGCAGGTCCTGGTGGAGGCTGCAGGGCTGTTGCTTTGTGTTCACAGCAGCCTGAACTCCACTCATCGCACTGCTGTGTTTTTGAACAGGTAGGTGTATTGATGGGCATAGGAATGAAGTGGAAAAAATCACGAAAGGATTTTTTTTTTTGCTGAACTCCAAGGCCTCCTGGATGGACAGGAAATTTTAAGGTCATGCATCACACCACTGTGCAGCAGAGGCAAAGCTGAAAGCAATAAATTAGGAAACTAAACATAAAAAGATGCAGATAAACAACAGCGTGTGGAGGTTTTTTTTCTTCGTGTTATGATGTTATGATGTGAAGACGTAGTTTGTGCTAAAACAATAATGTGAGAAAATCATGTATTAACTAGAATGTTTTAGGAGACATAAAATAAACAGATTGTGTGTAAGAAGTCTGTGTTGTCAACAATATGCGTTTGTAGTAGAACTGTACTATTATTCCTGTACTGTACTATAATGCACAGATGTTGACCTGCAATATTACTGTACATGGACCTGTATGTATGTACAAAAAAACCATCATCCAATCAGCTTGGTTTGGTTTTTCATGCTGTTCTACTTTGCATCTGGGACGGTACGTTCCGGGTGCTACTGGGTGTGGGAACAGAAGAGACGAAATGACAAGGGGGTGTGCTCTGTGCTCTGTGCTTTTTCTCTCTCTCTCTCTCTCTCTCACACACACACACACACACATATACACACTTCTCGGGCTGTTGTGGCATGTTTGGAGCAGTGCCTTGTCAGATTAGGGCCATGCTGGCTGTGTTTGATGGCCAACCTGGACAGACAAGGCCTGCCAGGCACAAACTACTCAGGCACATGATGTCAGCGCAGACACACACATGCGCAAACACACGCGCACGTGCGCGAATACACAAAAATTATACCGCGCCAGACCAAAGAGACAGATGACACCCAGCATGAAGCTAAAGCCAAATCTGTAAGCGTCCACTGCGATCCAGCTGGCTAGCCCTAGGGTACCTGTCTCTGTGAAGGGGAATCAGCGTCACCCCCGTGAGCTGTCAAATTAGCTCACAGGGCTGGAAATGCTGAAGAGATATGGCCCCTCGTTGTGGGACCGCAAAGTGGGGGGAGGGGCAGGTGGTTTTAAAAATGTTATTAATTTAACTTTGTCTTTGCAGCAGAGGGTAAGATCCTCAACAGTAATCAGAACTAACTTTTCGTTAGGAACTCGTTATGAGGTGGACGAGACAGATACACAGTGAATGACAGTAAATGATTGACTTAAAACAGTCTTGGGTCGTTGAAGTGTCAGAAAAGACATTGCTCAAAGGAAGAAAAGAAAACATAGAAATAGAAACACTAGTCTGCTGACCTGTAGTCATTTGGTCTGAAACTTTGGGCCAAAGACCAGCTGCTTATGTTCAGGAAAGACCGGGAGAGGCTTTTAACACAAAGAACACTGTCCCCACAGTAACCTGGATGATGGAGAATGGATAAATAGATAGATAGATAATTTAGCATTCAATACACAAAGCTATTCAAATACTGTGTTACATGGGTCGACAATTTAATGTTTTTGTAAGTGCAAAATATAAAACCTGGTGTAATCAAGCAAAATATACACCACTGTAGACCCCCTAGTGGTTTCAAGACCTACTGTTGAAGACCTCTGATTTATAAACAATTACATTTTCTTAAAGGGGGTAATAATTCTGTCCTCAACTGTAAATGCGCGCGCACACACACACACACACACCCATGTGCAGCCTGCATGCTCATTCATACAAACACAGCCTCACACATATTGCACAGTGCCAGGGGCAAGTTTTCAATTACTGCCAGTGCTAAGCAGTCACCTGGGAGAGATGTACCACGTTTGAGTGAAAAGGCATTTCCAACCCAACATTTTTTAACCTTTTCTTGTCCCAGTTGTTAGACAGCTGTTAATGTCAGTCTCCACATCTGGAGTGACATTCCAGAAATCCTTATGTTTCCTCTGTGAACATTAACATCAGAAGAATTCATGAAAAGTGGAGCCTGTGTTGTTAGGAGAGGGAAAGAAGTGAAGGATGGAAAGCTTTAATTTGTCACTACAGTGATCAGTGTGACAAACTGAATTAGCCTCTATGAGGGGAATAAATAGAAATGCTCACTGTGCTGAGGGCTAAGAGTTATTAGTGTCGTGACATCATCATCAAAGAAAATTAAAAATGATTGTGGAAAAGAACAAGTGTATATATATGTACTGTATGTATATATATAAATATAAATGTTAAACTGGCATAAATTACGTTTATTGATTAAGTCAGAGTCACCAACTATATGTAATTACAGACTCATAAATGATGGGATTACTGATAGTTATTTAAGCCTCTGTTGTTGTTGTTGTTTTTTTCAGTTATTAACATCTTTGACTAAACTGGATGGAGAGTTTGGGGCCAGGATCTGTCACACTGTGTCACCTATAAAAAGCCCAAAAAGGTAATTTTTTCCCTCTAATTTTCTCTAATTTTGTTTTAATGTCTTGCTAAATTACTACTTAAATTCTAATTTGCACTGAGAGTGACACTTTTAACTAAACACTGAGTCTATTCTATTCTATTTAAACAGTGTGAAATGCTAACATTTTAAAACACCATTACACACGTTATCCCCCTGCCCTTGACACACAGGTGTTTGTTAGTCCTTTGACTAAACTCACTTCATAATAACGTTCCATGTCATTGGCAGTGCAGCGGTTAAACTGACAGTAGTTCGCTTTTCACACAGTTCTGACACCATGTGAGCGCTCGGTAAATGTCTAACATTTTTCTTTTGAATTGAATCTATTCATGACTCTACATTATCTGTGTATGTATGTATTTATACATACACATATGGATACATATAAGTACAAGGCATCATCACATGCTCCTGTCCCTGAGGTCAGAAGATGAAATGAAGGCTGTGAAAAGGAGCATGACAGATGTGAAAGTCACAAGGGCTGCCCACCAGTGCTGTACCGACAGCAGAGTTTCCCTCCCTCTGGGTCTGTGTGTGTTTGTAAAGGTACAGTGTATAGTGCAGAAAGTATTGTATGCTTCAATAGATCACATTGAGACCTATTGAAGACAATCAGAGCTCATTCAGCAGTTCCCATCCTCTGTCCCCTCACTTGACCTGTCCCATCAACAACAGCTTCCATTGCTGCAACTTCATCCCTGAGGCACAATATAGATATTTGCGTGTCCCACTTCAAAGACGAGTGCTTTGGAACAGGTCAAAGTTTGTCAAATGTTAAGGCATTTCCGATTGGATATATAAAAGTGTGTGTGTGTGTGTGTGTGAGATCGCGTGGGTCAGCATGTTTGTGGGATCTTAGGACACAGATGACTTTGTGTTTCCCTGGGCAGATGACGATTTCACGCCACCCTCATTAACGGGCCGTTTTCAAAGAGCCCGCTGATCAGCTGTGTGTCATGTGCTGTTAAATTTAAACCTGAAAACAAAGAGCCTTCTTTCATTTAATTCTTCCCTTAAGATAAAAAATATTAGCGCTGCAATAAAACCCGATGTGCACAAACACACAAATCAGCAACTGTCAGATTCCACCCTGGGTCACTTCAGAAGGGTGTTTCACTCTTCACTTTAGGTTCCCACAGTGTGATGCACCTTCTGCCAAATGGTTTGGAGGGAATGGAGGCCCGTGGCCTTTCAGTTTGACAAGACCCACCGTCTGTTTTACTAAACTGAGCACAGGCCTGGGTCACTTCAGGAGGGTGTTTCACTCTTCACTTTAGGTGAACGTCTGTTTTACTAAACTGAGCACAGGCTTCAATTCATTTTACAGAAGGCCGCCAGGGAAAACAGGACACTCTGTAAATTCATCAGTTATTGTGCCCTCTAACTTTCAGTGATCTGTTTGTCTTCTGCTTATCCATGCCTGTCACTCTTACACACACTAGTTCCTGTCCAGAAATTAAAATTATTTAAATATTTTATTTATTGATACATTTATTTTAGTTCATGACCCATGTGCTCGATTCATTTGTCTCTATACAAATGAAAAAAGCATTTTTTACAATAAGCAAAAAATAAAAAAAACTTATTGTAAATTTAGTTAAATGAATCCAAACATCTGAAAATTACTTTGGAATCATTCTCAAACTGAACCCTTAAGTGCATTATTTTGATTGTGACTCTTTCTAGTTGTCAGTTTTTGTGTGTAAGTGAAGGGTAGCTGGTGATTCCTGGGACTGATTTGGTCATGTGCTGTATATGATAGACTTCAACACATTGTGTGTAAAATGAGTTTATTCATTCTGAATCATCATAATATTATTATATAATAATTCTAAATAATTGAAAGCAAATTAGTTGTTTATCTTCTCCCACTGGGAAAACTTTGTTTTTTAACCTGTCTTCTATGGTAATTTCAGTTTCTATTTAAGAAATGGGCCACATTAAAAAGAGAAAGTGTCCACATTTCACTCCAGGTTTGAATAAATTAGCCGTCCCAAATTACAACCACACCAGCATAATAAAAGAAAAAAAGGTTCATAAAAAGTCACTCTTCTGGTGATGTATGCAGATGAGCTGGAGAAATATGCATAGAAGAAGACCACTGCTGATTTTTTCCACGGAGGTCAAATTACAGAATGGCTGAGGGCAGTGCTCTTTGCTCCCTGCCCACCCATGAGTCTGTCTGCTAACCCCTCCTGCTCTCCTTTAAAAAATATCCTCTATGCTTATTCCAAATGCCATCCTCCCCTGTGTGGCACATTCTCATTTTCTCCAAACTACGTCCTCCTGTCACATGATTTCAGCAACAATTACTTTTGGTATCACCTCTAAGTGTGAAGTTCACTGAAGACTACGTCCCCGGAGGCTTCCTATCTAAACCTATTACAGNTGGACCCACTCGAGAAGCAGAGTGTGGAACATTTAAATAAAGTGCTGAGGACTTTGACAAGTCCTTGCAGCAACCAAAACCAATCGAACCATAGCTGAAAGATGAGAAGAGAAGTGCAGCTGTCTGTTGTCTGGTATTCTGACACATAAAAGATATTTATTTGTCTGTTTATTCATTTATTTTTTTCAATTCATCTGCCATTTCTCAAGTCACTCACCTGGTTGGCTTATCCCTTCTTTCTGCCTTCTTCCATCTAGTTCTTACCCTAAGGCTTCAGACCCAACCCCACGGGGGTCATGCATGGGTACGTGACCCTCCTCCTCCCCCAGTGACATGCAGACACAAATCTGAGCTCTGCAGCTGAGGTAGGTCAACATCAAAATGTGTGAGGAACGATTGAGGCAGCTAATTTAACAATCACATCTATGTGAGTGTGTGTGTGTGTTTGTGTGTACCAGTGAGTCTTAGGGTGCATGCAATCTTGTGCAATCTCCTTGCCCCAGGTCACACATATGTACTTAAGCACCTACGTGCTGAATCAGCCACCCATCTCCCTGATTGATGATCTGAGTGGCTGCGTCTCGTAAAACTCTCGTCTCACCGCACACCTGGGATCCTTACGCAACCCAAGGTGGGCCTGAGTCTCGCAAGTGGCAGCGAGAATAAAAACAATTGAAGTTCTGTCGGGACGAACACGTGCATATGGTAAACTGGTATTTGACTCGTTTTACAATTGATATAAAAGTGGTTTCAAAACCATCATCCAGCCATTAAGCCATTTAGTTTACGGTTGATGTGGAATTAAAGAAGAAACCAAGGAGATCAGCCCCGACCAGGAAGACCCCCACGTTGAGCACTCAGCGTCCAGCTGCTGCTAAAAGCCCTTTCAATCAGACTGTCAGGTGGCTACAAAGCTGCCACACAACAGCGTTACAGCAGATTGATGGAGGTGCTTGTAGGTGCTGGGAGCAACAGTCGCAGCAACTGTGTAGACAATGTTCCAAACAGTGACAACCACCACAGAGAACACGTGGGTGGAAGAGTTTCACTCTGCACAGGCCTCGTGCTCATCTGCTGGGGTTTTCATGAGGTCATTGCCGTTCCCAGTCCTCTTATTGCCCAAGTTTGCCTTTAAATGGTTGTTTTATTTGACATCAGGTCCTATTTTGTTGTTGCCTTATCTGCTTATGGTATGTTAAATGTGGAAGAATTAGGATAAGACATCAATAAATATACATGGCAAATGTGTGCTTTTTAGGTTAAGGTTGTTTTGGGTACTATAGAGTTTTTGTTTGTTATGTGGGGTAGAAGGTCAGATAAGTTACTTGGTAAAAAAAAGGGTTAAATGATTGCGGCTGTCCCTCATTGTCCCACTCAAACCTGCTACTTGTCGGTTTGGAGGTGGTCACCCTGTCTGTACGTCGTGTTAGAGGAACGTATGGCAGTTTAATGCTGCACCACGTGGAGCTGAGGGTTGAACTGAATCAGTCAGGGAGATGAGGCTGGTCGTTTCTCTGCAGGAGCACGGTGATGTGAGCAGAGTGTCAGGCCGTCCTCTAGACTTCTTAAACCTGAGGTGACAAAGGTGTGGGGACATTATGTGACCGTGGCTCAGACTGGTTCAATCAGTCTCCTTATTATTATTATTAGCTACTGGCTTCCCACAGGGCACACACTGCCCCCGATGCACTGCACATGTTAGCTCCCATGTGATAACCCGGCTAACACAGTAACAGTAAAGATGTTACTCCAAGTGAAATGTTTAAAAAACATTGTATTTTTATGCAATGTAAGTATGGCAACTAAAATGTATTAAAATGCATATGAAATGGCCAAACATAAAGTAACATGATTAGTATATTGATCAAGAAATATTTTTGGTGTGCACTGATTCAGGAGTCAAATAGCACACAACAAAAAACATTCAGCATGATTAAATGGACGCTGTTATATTATCCAGTGATTGGGACATTTATTGAAGCTCTATTATAATTTTGTTTTTTATATTAATAAATCAATACGCAGAGCACAAAATTTGTCTTCAATTTGGTCATTAAATCTAGATGATGGCCTTTCTACAGTGACCTTTGACCTTTTTGTCACCAGGTGGTTGACTACAGTGCACTTTGATTTGGTTGCTGTAGGGCAGGAACACAGCTAGTAAAATGGGGGGGAGTGGGGGTCTCAGTGTGTCAGTGCAGGGCAAAGATTTACCCACTCTGCCCTCAGAAGCTGGTGGGGAGTTCACCGCTAATTAGTGCTTCTGTGAGGGTCACCTGCTGTGACCACATGGGTAGAAGTATGACTAAAAGAGTGGGTCACTCAAGTGTTGTTTTGATTCTATAACATCAGACACAGGAACTCATATTTTAAAAGATATAAATACATTCTTAGCATCAAAAAAATCAAATCAAATCACTGTTTCTCTAACATTTAGAAACCTTAAACACGTCAATAATGTTGCTCCTATTTAGAAATGTACATTACACTTAAAGATGCCACAGGCAGTGTGAATAATGAAGCTAATTTGAATTTAACTTTGATTACCAAGACGTAACAACTATTTTTGACCATGAAACTCTGTAAACACATCGTGTCTCCCTGCAGCTTCGGTGGGCAGTGATTAATCATTTCCACATCAGGAATACCAAAAAAAAAAAAGTCTGATGTTGCACATTTGAACAGAATTCCATCTGAATGCTAACATGAGCCAGAGGACAAAGGCCTCTTTAATGAAAGACCAGGCCATAAACTGCCTCATACAGTCACAAGGCTCTCACAAACCACTGCGAGGTGTTTTTATCTGCCGCATCTTTGAAACACTTGACACGTGCACACGCACACGCACAGACGCAGGAAACAACCTTTTGGAAGATAAATACCAACAGCTCTGTTCTCAGGGGGAAAAAAACTGAACTCAGGAGTCAGTGGAAGTCTAAATGGCTCTGATTTAGGAGCGCAGATCCAATGTCAAATCATAAAATATGTGCACAGAGATTTAGTGATAAAGACGAACAGAAGGTTCAAGGTTCAGTACAAGTTGAGGAAAAATATATTAAATTTCATAGGAAAATATTTAACAATATATTTAATATAATGAATAAATTAATATAATATCTTAATTGAAGGTTGATTAGGGTATTTGTAGTGATCATTCATAGAGCAAAATATTCCTCATAACTGGAAAAAGAAATCCAAGGAATCATAGCAGAGCATGTGTTGAAATGAAAATGATAATTAAGACAAGATAATTATGTTAAGCTCCTGATTAAGCTTAAGTTTTTCTAAATTAATTTGTTTTTTTTCACCCCCAGAATATTATATACAAACTTATATACTTCTCTTTCGTGAATGTATTCTTTGGGTTATATACTCTCTATAGGCAAACATCTTTTTCCAACAGATTCTGGCCAAATGATTCCTTTTCTAGTACATCTTCCCCAGGTTTCCCTAAGCAGAAGGACAGAGCAGTCAGAGGTGGAATATTTTTAGCATTAGCAGCATATCATTGGTTTGTGCTACGGCTCGTTAAATAGGTCAGATCCCAACAGGGTCGTGACGACGACCTTTGTACTTTAAGGTTTTCTGAAGTTATTATTCTGAGTAAATAATGTAAAGTTGATTTTTAGAGATGTTACTGTTATAAACCCTTGATTGGAACACAGGCCTTGTCTTAGTTATATTGACTCAACTGTATGTTTGCGACTTATAGTTGCACATTTCAGACTTTTATTTATTATATCAATTTAAAGGCAAGTCTGCATTTGGAATTAATGGGTCTTTCATTGATTTCAAAAGCAAACATTCAAACAGATACATACAGTAAGGCTTTATGAAGCATGGATCATTGTTCACAAGTCATAAAAGACCCCTGTGCCTCTGGCAACCTTTCTCCCCCTCTCCCTCCTTCTCCCTCCGCAGAATCCCCGGGGCAGCACAAGAGTTGAAATGACACACAGTGGCTGACTGTCGCCCACGGGGCCAGCATTCAGGCCTTGGCTGGCTGGGTCTGTGCGGCAGCTGGTAAGCCCGCTACCCTGTTTCTGGCCTGCAGCATCAACAGTGGTGGTAGTGGCACTGATTGGAGCCTGACTCTGATCTCTGACTGGGGCTGACGCTCAACTGCTCGCCGCTGCCCACACGACTGGTTGTACAGTGGAACATGGAGCAGGTATTCAATCAGGACACACAGCGAACTGAACTAACAGATCTATGGTGGTCTGAAGTGATTGACAGGATCAGACACAGGGCAAGAAGACACCAGCCAAATGGGTTTGGTTGTTGAACCAGCAACCACATTTATTTGAGGAGACAGTTGTGAGAAAATGCATTGACCTGGTACAAAGCGACAGTCACTCAGACACGATGTTCAGCTAGTTGTACAACATCTGCTCGAATTTCCTAAGAACCTGTAATACTTGTAAAACACTAATGGCTCAGATTAGACTTTTTTTCATTTATTATTCATAAATAGACACACCTTTTAAACACACATGCAACACTTTTCTTCCCTTTACTGTGACATGAACAGCCCTTGCACAAACATGTTTAAGGCTTTCGGCAGTTGCAAAACAAGGTTAGAAAAAACACCCTTAAAACTTTCACATCATTGTTCCCACAGCACTGGTAAAGGGTTAAGACACAAATCCTCACATGGTTGCTGTGAAATGACCATTTTGATTATTTTGTCAAACTAATAATTTAACTGTTTGCTAAACAATTTTTAATTCCTTAGATTTTAGTCATGTGACCAGGAGATGATATAATGACAGGAATCACACGTCTAAGAGATGTAGCAACTTTAAAAGACATGGTGACAATTTGGACTGAAGTTGTTCTGATGACCGTGGTCTTAGTGCCTGGAGGGGTAAATTCTGTTCTTGAGCACAACTACTGGAGGAAGGTGGCGTCTGACACCGGGGTAATGTTGAATGTGGTCAAACCATCGTGTCACATTCATGAACTGCTCCTTCTCCTGCATGGCTAAGTCCAGCTGTTTGGAGATATGGCAGAAACAAAGGTGAGACTTTTAGTCAAAGTTAATTTACAACACATTTTACAGTTACAGCTTTGAGGCATGTAAGTTAATGTCTCTAAAAACGAAGTTGTGCTAACTGATCTAGATGTACAACATCACAGCAGACTGAAGTCTAGCCTTCAGCGAATCAGTCAAATGAACGTCAGAGGAGACTGTTGTTGAAGGGATGACCTAAGTGACCCCTGCTCCCTGAAGTTGAAAACATTTTGATTCAAACCAAAGTGACGCCCTCTCTGCCACAACCTCTGACAAGTCTCACCATGTGATGTCTCCCTTTTTCCTTCCCTCCCTCCATCTCACTCTGTATACACTTTTTCTGAACTCACTTCTTGTTATAAATCCCATGAGGCATAAAAACCTGCCGGCCCCCGTGTGGGGCTGACCACCCTACGTTGTGACACTTCACTTCTGTGATCTGTGTGTTTATTTCTAACGTGTTCTTGTTGCCCTTTAGCCATGTGATCTGGTCTAATTGTGTGTTATGCACTGTGACAAATTATTTATTGAAGTTGTGGTTTGAATGAAGTGAGCAGTGATGCAGACAGGATGGAGGGATCAAGAGAGGCATTGAAATTCATCCCCGATTATAAAATCGCAAGCCTTAAAATCGGTTTCATTAAAATATTTCTTTGGAGTGTTTCTGTAATGTTTCGTGACATCTGTTACAACAGCAGAAAGAAGAAAGGGTTTAGATTTATGAAAAGCTCCTCAGAAAATCTCATGTTTCATTTCCTTCTTTTCTATAATCATTTAATTTTGTTCTTCTTTACCTTATTTCAGATATCTTCAGCTGTCAAACTATCTTTAAACTTTTGGTATTTTTTAATGTATGATCTCTTAGTGTGACTACTGTTTAAAATCTCAGCAAAAACCTGCTCAATTGGAGTGTGTAAAAAGACAAATGAAGGTGTAACTTACGATGATGGGATGGATTCCGTAGTACATGAGAATATCAGCCAAAGTGAACTGGTTTTCGGCCATAAAGGTTTTGTCTTGCAGATACAGGTTGAGATCCTAAACAGAGAGAATTAAAAAAAAACCAAAACAACAACATAAAATCAGTTTGTATAAAGCATGTTATTATACTGGTTATGGTTGCTGTATTTTCTATTTAACCCAAACTACACCATCCTTCCTTGTCCATACTATATATAATTGGAGGTCATTTAACCTTCAACATTGATTGCAACCTAAACCATAAATACATGGTCTATTGTGGTGGGACTCATACCAAGAGTTTTCTGATGCACTTTTAGGTGAATGTCCCACATTTCAGTTTGCATGTGTATCTGCTGTGCTATGTGAATAGGAAAATAACACATCCTGAGGGGTTATGACTGGCAACTTAGTACAGATGTGTTTAAAAAAAAAAAAAAAGCCCTTTTCTTTTTCTGTACAGCTCTTGCCAGCAAATGCGATGAAGCTGTCCTAAACTTGGACAGCACTGTCTGTGCTTTTCACAGTTCAAGTCAGTGTGTTCAAAGTCGTGCGTGAAGAGCTGGTCCCATGGGACACGACCATCTTTAGCACTTGTACATTGTGCAAAGGAAACACGCCACGCACGCAGAACGTCTTGGAGGCAAATTGAGTTATTGTGCGGCAAGAGTGGGTGATGCCAAACAAGGCATGAAGACTGCAGACTTCCTCCTCTTCTACTATCAGATCCTTGCTTTTCTTAGCCTGCGGCTACGGAGCTGAAGCCCAGTCAAGCATCAGAGGAGAGGCTGCCTCGCTGCCACCCCCCACCCACCACAGGGAGATCCAAACCTGAGTTCTTCTTTGTCTGTCCCCACCTGAAATCTACATTCTCTATTATTGGATATTTCCTGTTTATAGATATATCTGTGCAGACATTTCTTGGCCATTAAATCATCTATTCTAAGGACAGAAGGGAAAGAAATGAAGACAATTTAAAGAGTGAATTTGGTTAAGGTGGGTAAGATTTAAGCAAACTTTGAAATCAGGTCAAAAAAGGAAAAGGAACCCCCCCCCAAAAAAAAAAATCTAAATTACATCATAGGGCAAGAAAGTGCTCTGGACTCCTGCATTTGACAGTTTATCTCTCAGTGTATAATAATCTAATGAAATATGACTGTTTGAAAGCTGGAGTTTAAGCAGCAGGACAGGACAGAAGGGCTGCGCTGCTCTGGGCAACTTCCTTATCTAAGTGGCACCATTAAAATATTTAGGAGACCTGTCCAGAAACATGCAATTGAACAGCATGACTCCTCGCCTGTGAAACATCACTGTGTTCAGACGACATACACACACAACACACTCTTCGTGCTGACAGAACTGTGCCAAGAGGCGCCAAGCATCTGACAGACTAACGGCTGACAATGCACTTCATGCTGACTGGCATCAGACATATTAAAACATTTTTCTCTGTCTTGTGGGCCTGTGTCACTGGACAACACATCAGTCTGGAGTCCTGTGACTTGTGCCTTGTCAAGACCATTATGTACACACGTGCAAACAAGAGTAAAGATCATGTGTGTGAAAGAAAGAGTATACTTCATTATGACTTAACTTTAAGATCCAACTGAGGCAATCTCACAAACAATTGATATTTTTTAAGAGACTTCATCAAATATTAGATCTGCTACCTTCAGGATGGTCCTGATGTCATCTTTATTGTAGTTGTTAAGCTTTGTGACCCTGTACTCCAGCCACTGCTGCACCACAGCCCTGCTTTCTGCAGAGTCGCCCAACAACTCAGATCGCTTCGCCTCTTTGACTAGGTTACAGGCTATCGTAATTAACCCCACCAGTGGAGGTCCATCGCTGCTCTGTAGCACAGGTACCTGAAGAGAGAAAAAAGGACATATAAGGCATATATCAAAACTATGTAACTATAAACTACCATAACCATGTTAAAAAATAGTCCTGGCAAAGCCCTTATGTTCATTATAACCCCCAAATAAGCATCACCTATTTATGTTCTATTATATAATCATTACAAATTTAAGTTACTGAGAGGGTTTAGTTACAGGCTTACTCATCACTGGTAATATACAGTGAAAATAATCCAAATTTCATGCAAAGAAAAAAAATAAACAGACTAAATATATATTAAATATAGAATGATTTTTAAAGCATAAATATATTTTAAATAAATCACTGCATACTTAATTTAGAAGTACATCGTTAAAATAAAGCATGCAATATTGCATATTACTCAGAAGTAATGGGGGGGATTCCCATTTTTTCACGAGAACAAATTGCCAAATAACCAATTGTTTTTTATAAAAGAAACACACTAATTGTGAAAAAAAATACCAATTAGTTTTAATATAAAACCCCAAACCAAATAACCAATTGTTTCTTATAAAAGAAACACACTAATTGTGACCAATTAGTTTTAATATAAAACCCCAACGGTGACACATTATAAAGGCATACGTTATATCCCTGATTGTGTCGTACATAAAGCATCTACAAAGCAATGAGCTGCTTTCATTTTATTGCGTGCAACGAAAGCAGCTCTTTATAAGTCTATATAGACAACTCCAATAACACACTTTAGTAATAGAGAGCAGAAGTAACTATTGTTTTGCCACGAGGGGTTAAGAATCGAAAGAACAGCCATTTTTAAACGTTCATGGGTTAGCCTGTTAGCCTTGCCATGCTACTAACGTGTCATCATCTTTAATAAAACACTTTAAAGTCCCTTGCTGTGAACGACAGCAGTCACTCACATCACCTTTTTATCTCCTTGGGTACTGTATTTGTTCGGCTTTTTAAGCTCTAAAAATTTCTCCAGCGACGAAAGCTCCCGTAAAGCCATGTTTCTTATTGACACAGGCGAGTTTTTTCCCCAACCCAGCTGAAGAAAGACAACCTATGATTGGTTTAGGATTACATACGTCTCCTATTTCTGACCAATTGCCTTTCCGCATCTCTCCTACGTAATCAAAACCAAATCGGGTAAGGGGAGGGCACAATATGCATCCTGATTGGTTAAACCCAACACACACCCATCAGAGAACTCTAAACCAATTAAAACACGCAATTGGAATAAAATAAAATAAAATAAAAATAAAATAGACACACACATATATATACACACAGACATGGAGAAAATAATAATGTTCACTTACCCACATTATTGTCTCAGCTTACTGTACTTTAAACACATGTTGCACAATGCTGGCATTATTGTTACAAACTGCTGGGTGCTGTGATACTTCGGGAGCTAAAGTAACTTACATATGTGTAATAACTATAACATAATTATATCTTTTTTTCTCAATATCCAGAACAAAATATATGTATCATGGAACTTTGCTTTATCTACAGAAACAATGCAAAATACATTTATTATATAAGGGCAGACAATAAAATAAAATAAATAAAATAACAGATAGCATTTTGACAGAGACAATTTGGTAAAGTAATGCTGTCCCAGAGAAAAAGAAATCATAAGTTTGGCTGTGCATTAAATCAAACATCATAGTAATAAAGACAAAACTATATGACGTAAAATCTTTCAGTTGTGCTGTTTGTTCAGATGTAGGCACTGGCACATCACACACATTTACTCAAGAGGGCACTTCTATGTACGCTTGCAGCATTTTAGTGTGTCTGCCTTAAGTAAATGCCTCTAAGATGCCACATCCTGTCTGGACTCAGGCAGGCTGAAGACAGCGATCCCCAGTGCCCGGGACTAACTGTAGCCTTTGGGAGTTTTCTTATGCCGATTGTGATACACAATCTGGGGTCACATTAGTAAGAAGATCTCCAGTGGGGGTCACTAACAATGCCGTGGGGCTTCCCGAGGCAGTGATAAAGCAGCCTCAGTCCTGTTACATATACTGTCTCCTCTTCAGCGTACAACAGTATGCAGCTTACAATATGCTGTTACACTGATTTGTCTAGCTCTGATGTAGGGTCATGGCCCCGCCTGTCGTCTCTACTACCTTTCATGACCTGTGAGAGCTGAATGAGTGCTGTATTTAAACCACACAGATGCTCACTGAAGGAGACGATGGTATTGGCTGTGAGTGGTCAGTATGAGAGCTGTCAGCACAGATTGGTGAAATTACACTTACGTACAGTATGTGCAGGTCACATGCCCAGTGTACAGTGAATATGAGGGTCAGGGGAGGGGCAGATAGTGAGATGACAGATGCAGAAATTGTACATGTGCTGCATGTACCTTTACTGTAGATCAAAGCTGCCCAAAGTGGGGCCCATTGGCCAACAGTGGTCTAGAATAATGCAAAAGTGGGCCCACTGGGAAAAAACAAACAAACGAACACCTTGTAAATATATCAATTATAATGCATATGAATCCATCTATCCATTTTAAATCCGTTCCGCAGAATTTTCGCTATATCGCGGTATTTTACGGTATTTTTTTCTTCTCTCTCCTAGGAGAAGCTTAATTACTCCAATTGCGCTCACCTACGTCCGGAGCTGCACCTGCGTAACTACTCCCGTGCTCTCTCTCCTTCAGCTCAAACCGCGTCTTTTTAATTTACGTAATATGTATGTCTTATATTTCCATCATACAACTCTACTCTGCATACAATTGGTTGGAAAAGGGTAATACAGTCTAGGGAGGGTTGATAACACTGTGGGGGAGATTTGTAAAGGGTAAATATATACGTAAATAATACAAAAACGATGGAACGCAACTACCGCGATAGGAGAGGGATCACTGTAATCAGCATTGAAAGGAACAGTCAGAGTGTTCATGTTTATGTGTGTATTTGAGTGTGTGTGATGTACAGTATGAAGAGCAGGATGGTTGAGTCACTGACTGATCCGGAGAGCGCCCTCCAGACAAAGAATGTGAGTATGACAGATCTCTCCATTTCCTCTTCTGCTTACATGCCAACCCACACAGCTTCAGGACGTGCTGGAGGACACAGTACCAGCTTACGACAAACCTCGTCCCTGCCTCCTGTCCAGCCGCAGCAGCCACTTAGGACTATTAATTACTGCTCTGTTCTCTGCTCCTTACCCGTAGTCATCTGTGTCCTCCTCAGACGAACTAGCTCAGTGGGACCATCATGATTCTTATAGTTTCTGAAAAGTCAGACCTTTTTTTATTGAAATTGCCCACTGGCCTTGCAGGTTTTCTCCGTCTCTTTATGTCTCACTCTCATTGTCTGTGTCTCTCGTCCATATTTCATGCAAAATATGGAAAGAAACTGCCATGTGGTGGCCGAAAGGAGTTAAACTAACCGCAATTTAAACTAGGCCGTGCCTCACAAAGACCAGGTTTTGGTCGCCAGTAAAACTTGATCCAAAAAGAATGTTTCTCACTGAGCTGTTGTTCTGCCTATCACCAGCAGGGAGCACTGTGGGTCTTTAGAAAATTAAAGAGTGCGTTTTTCTTTTGCTATGTTGAGACTTGGTAAAATGAACTTTTTCAACTGAAATAGAAATGATGGCATTAGAATAATATGAAGCCTTGAAAAACTTTTAGGAAGACCTTATTTACTTAAATTATACGTTGACAATTAAAACGAATAAGTAGATTTTTTGTTTTTAAAGAAGAAAGACAAAAGGAGACAAATTATTGATTATTGTTATTTCAGTTTTTGCCATAAACACAGAATCTAATTTTCTACAATGACATTGTATAAAAAGGACCAAAACATTCCACGGAGCACTTAAAAAATGATAATAATAAACCCACAACATAATAATAATAACACAGCTTTGCTGTGATGCCTACTGAAATTTATCCCACAAAAACTCCATCATTTTGACTAGTTGACTAGAGTTGAAGATGGATAGGGATCATAGGCATGTGAGAACACCTTTGAGAAGGCTCTGCCCAGATCTTAATCCTCTCTGCTCATTTGTCTTCATGTCTTTAACCCATTAGTTTGATTCACTACCTCTGGAGTGGAAAATTGAAAGCTCGGGCTGGCACTTGTCTCCACTACAACCGAGTCCACTATATCCCTTTCATGTGGCACTTTATGGCCTGCTGCAGAGGGTCAGGAGGTGTACTATATATAGTATATGTACTGTATATAAATTTAAGAATATAAGTATATGTACGTATGTGTGTGTGTGTGTGAGACAAAAAAAAAGGATGGACAGAGCGGGTCGGTGGGTGTATAGAGAAAGATATAGGGAGATTCAGAGGGTTATTTGTCCTTCTTTCCCACTCTGTGAGCTAGGAATCATGGTCTGCATGACAGGTCGGCAGCCCCCATCGGGGGTGATCTATATGAGACCCTCTTTATTGGCAATTTCAACCAAGGGACAGATGAGACTGCAGCCAGCCAGCCGGACAGCCAGGCTATGATGAAAGTGGCCAGGATTCACCTGTGACTCTCGCACTGAAGGCTAGAGAAATAATACATCAGAGGTGATAAGTGGAGATATGTGCAGTGTAGATGTTTGGGTCGTGTGTGTGCACGTGTGTGTGTGGCGGTAGAAATAATGTATGGTCGCTGTCATGCCCAGAGGTCTCTGTTTAGTATGGAAAGAATCACTGAGTAGTGTTGCAGGCAGATTTGGAATGAGATGCTTTGGTTACTTTACATATTGTTGGAATGTAGGGTAAATAATTCAACTCAGAGCAACAGTCAGGAATCTGTCCATGACTTATTGCTTTTGGCTCCTTTCGAGTAACAAGACTGTTGAACATACGCATTCCATAACAAAGTCTGCACTGAACTGTGATCCGTGTAGAACTGCTTCTGTTTGTGAATGTGGATCAGCGCAGGGCGCTGACAACATTAAAAAGCATTCTAAAACCTTGATGTATTGATGCTGATTGTAATGAAACATTAAAGCCAGTACTTAAATATCACTTTAAGATTCCGACTGTACTAAAGCGCAGCTCCTCTCTCCCGCAGACTATTCTCGACATTCTGCACTGGGGTAGCGCCGATATCACGTTCAGCTCTTCTCTTCCAAGTGAGTGAAACACATTTCCCTTTTTTCAAAGTGTTGAATCGCACAAGGCAAATCACTGGGAAGCATGACAACATTCAAGCTCTGAGCAGACAATATGTCCTCAAGCCATTTCTCCATCCAACGCTCTGCTGAATGAAAGACAGAAGCCTGCACAGTGATGAACACCATGAAATAACCCTGTAATGAACAACTGCTCTCATATAAGAAGGCCTGTTCAACTAGGACCAGCCATTAGACCCGTGCCTCTCTGTTCACTCCAAATTGATTAGTACAGTCTGGGAAGCATTGATCAGAGGTTTGCTTTCAAGTGTTGGTAGGGTGGAGGGGGTGGAGGGAAATAGAGATTCAAGAGCATCAGGCAGGATCAAGGACTGTATTTTGGTCACAGTCATAAGTACCTCAGCACTAGTGTAACCTGTACGTCTGAAATATGCCAATATTTTTCTTCTTTTGTTGATGTTCTGTAAGAGTTCATAAGATGGGACATATTTCTTTCCACTGGGATTCTAAAGATATTATTCAAATGCTTCGTGTTGTCTTCACAGAATGGCATCTCGTGCAGTTTTATCTACATCGTCCGGTGAGAACCTGTAACCTCTGCTTGCTTGTACATCACATATGCTCTGTTCTGTGTTTGCTATTCTCCCACTTAATAAAACTATCAGATTTAGCCAAAGACACAGACACATGCAGCAGGGCTCTGTTTGCAGATAGAGCCAAAGACAATCTCCCACTTACCTGGGGGGACCTGCTAGTTTTAGCCCTTGCGGCTATACAGATCCTCCATCAGCACATCACTGACAGAGAAGTCAGGTCTCTCCCTCACCCAGTATCCCTCTTCCCTCCCACCACCTCCGACCTGTAAACCATTTATCTCGAGATAACTTTGTCAGATTGTCAACCAAACTCTCCGGTGGGAGCCAGGCCCAAAGCCTATTATGTGGGAATCATTGCAGGCCGCGGCTGGTCACTGCTAAATGGATACTCCCTGTGAGCTGCCCGCGCCTTGACTGTATTATTGGGGCTTTTATTCCCTCATCGGCCCAGGACAACCACAGTTACGCCATCAGTAATCAAGTTGGCCAAACTGTGCTGGTTTGCTGATTACATAAAAAGGCTGGTTGTACGTGAACAGATGTAATACTTGTAGAAATGTGAGCATAACTGCATTCACTGCTGTTCTCATTCCTGTCCTCTTTTCTGCCTTTCACACTCTTCTGAAGCAGTATCATTAGTTTGGGTTTTTTGTGTGTGTTAATGTTGCCTTTAACCCCAATGCCTTGTGACAGGTTGCCCAGGCCTTTCTGTGCTATTCTCGTCTAGAAGACCTTGTTCCTGAATAACTTGGCACCTCTAATCACGAGTGCTCTTAATTTATTCTGGGATGCCTTTAAAGTGCCAACATGCTGAGGGCTCCACATGGACGCCTGCAAAACTAAAGGAGCTAACAACAAATATTAAAAGGCGTAAAAAGGGGGTGAACACTATAACATTTATATATCAAAACACCTCACCCTATGATCACCATTTTCTTTTAGATCTACAAGAGATTTGTAGATTTACAAAATCCAGAAAACAAGTTAAATCAGAAACTGTATCTCCACAACTGTTAAATTGTCTGGTTTGCTGAAATCAAGGAAATGCACAATGAGAGTTTACTCTAGGTCTATTTAACACTTGTGGCCGTGTCTGTTGCTTCAAAAGAGCTGGGCTTGATGTGGGTGCACATAGATGCCCACCCATGTCAACTCCCCCACAGTCCTCTCTGTGACACCCCCCTTTAGTAGCGTAATGACCTGGCACTAACAACCTTCATTTGACTCTATCAGGGTCAGTGTCAATGGCTGTAGTTTGAACCAGTGGCTACAAATGGACCCTGCCTTTTTTTTTTCTTTTTAGCTATTTTTTTTATACTTTTTTTCCTACTTCCTTATATATATAGTTATATATTTTTTTTGAAGAAGTACTTCCTACTTTTTCTTTTTACCTAACATTTGCTAGATGATTAACTGTGGCCCACCCTACCACCCCCAAAACAGTCTCCTTTTTAGCTATTTTTTTTATACTTTTTTTCCTACTTCCTTATATATATAGTTATATATTTTTTTTGAAGAAGTACTTCCTACTTTTTCTTTTTACCTAACATTTGCTAGATGATTAACTGTGGCCCACCCTACCACCCCCAAAACAGTCTCTGTGACATTTGTTGAGCAGTGAATTGTAGCTGGTTTGAATGTGATGGGTGCAACTTGACTTGGACTCCCAGCAGGCACGCACCTGTGAGAGACTATGCTTAAGCGTAAACTTGTTAGTCTTCTACTAAATGACATTTTTCTCCTTCACTGTGTATATGATTTACAGTGTTTCCGTTTAATAAATCTGTCTAGCAGAGGTCAGTCTTTACCCACACCTGATATATGGCAACAAATTATCACCTAACGTACAAAAATTCTCCAAACTTTGACTTCCCTAATGAATTGTCAGTTTGTCATGTTATGGGAAAAAAAATATTAACCATTAAACAGTAAATCCACCATTGGATCAATAAATGTACCCAGTGATTTTTGAAGAGTTGATTTGTGCATTGTGCATAACTGTTACTAGGTAGAAATAATCCAAAGATTTTAAATCTTTCCTTTTTTCAGCTCTGTATTCTTTGTAACGTGAGTGATAAGAGACTGAGACACATTCCAACTTTATTGGCCTTTATTGTGGAGGCACGGACACATCACTGGAGAGGTGAGGATGGGGAGGGAAGAGACATGAGGGGAACTGTAAGCCTCTCTGTCGTCCCTGTCTTGTCCATGCTCCACTGTCACTAACTGCACTCTCCTACAAACTAACTAAGCGTCTCATTTCACCGCTGCCTTTCTAGCAGTGCTGACAGCCCACATATCATTAGAAGTCATGAATGCAGCTTCACCTATAAGTAGAGCTGACAGCTGGAGTCCTACCTATAGCTCCTCACCTCCTTCACCTCCTCCGTCTCCTGAGCAGCAGCTTCCGAGAGACAAAGGGAGACTGAAGGACAGTAACAGAAGCGCTGGCCCTAATTGATAGTCAAGTTGGGTCTGAGTGGAGGCGTCAGGGTGGTTAGGTTCAGATTTGGGAATAGATGGTTTTCTGAATGACCTCTTTTCTCATCCCTGTTAGTTTACCTTCTCTGGCTCACCCTCTCTAGTGCAGCCTCACACTTGTTTTAATTGTCGTTTTATATTTATCTCTGTTCATATATTTATATTTTATTTAATTCCTTTAGTTTTCACCAAATCTAACATTTGTAGCATTGATGTTCACAAAGATGATCATGTGTACAGGAGCTTCATGCATCATAAATACATACTCCAAACATACCTGATTTAAATGTTGCTGCTTAGTTTTTTTAAAATAAAAATCTTAAATTTATTTCACAGTTTTTTCTAATTAGAATTTTGTAATTTGGAACTTAACTGGTGCATACTGAGCCATAGCCCTTATGCTCAAAAATAAATTTAAAAATTTTAAAAGTAGGCCATCTCGTTGAAGCATTTTTGCAATCTTGAGCATCTCATTTTGCAGAATAAATGTTGGTTTTCAACAGTAAAACAAATACACAATTCTGTGGTAAAAAGCAGAAAAAATGTGATGGACGGAGAAGATAAGAGAATGACAGCAGAGGAGGCGCAGGGTGAAAATGTAAGTGCACTTTTTACAGCGCACCCCAGGAGGTCACGTAAACCGCAGACATTTATGTGCATGTGTCAACCTTGAAGCCCCGATAATGGGAGGACGACTCAGAGGAGGTTTCCCTGAGCTGCCTGGTCGGCCCAAAACACAGCGCTAGCACACGACGAGCAGGGAAATGCCAGAGATTGGAAGACGGGTACGGAGGGCGGGGGTTGGGAGCCGTGGAGTGATTAGAGCAATTACTTGTCAAGTGTTTGTCACAGTCAATCACATCTGCCTTTATTGTCTGTGCAGAGACAGGCGGGGAGAACGGGGCTACCCTCAGACCTGGCCGACTGCAGCCCTCGCTGAGGGTGTGTGTGTGTGTGTTTATGTGTAGCTAGTGACGTTTGGTAATGTGAAACTGCCATATCTGGACAATGTTCAGAGTATTATATGTAAGTAATGACTCACAATGGAAGGCTTTAGAGTGCCGCCTCCGTGAATGGTTAGTGATTGGCTGGGTTGTTAGATGGGATAGAAGCAAATGATAGAGAAATGTGAACATAATTGTAAAGAAAACACAGAAATATATGTAGAGGTCATGAGGTCTCAGGGTTGACAGGGACAGTAATGATTGCCAAGGCAGGATTGTCTGATGCAATTTCTTCTTAAATGTTCCCATAACAATGAATGGTATTAAACCCTGTTGAAGCTCAGCTTGAATTGACCTCTAGGAGGCAGTATTTTTCTTGTATTACAGATGCTGTTAGGAATGAATTTATTGGATCTATGAGAAGTTGAAAGGTGTGAAGGCTTGCAGTGACATTGGTTTTTGCGTTGACTCTGTGTAATTTTTCTTCCGCACAAAAATGGTACACTGTTGTCCTTTAAATTGTTAATTGTAGCTGATGTTTATAAATTTTTTTTCACCACATATCATCAAATTGTGCAAGAAAAAACATATTTGTTTGTTTTTTAACAACCAAGTGAAGTAAACTACTACTGCCCTTGAAAACAGGACATGACCACCAGTTCAGTGTGAGACCAGTTTTTCCATCCGTTTACTTTGTGGTTTTCCTGTATCTCTAGCCTTTATCCCACCTTTGGCTTTACTAAATTCAGAGCTGTGACACCAAGTGGATGCTTTTGGCAGCACAGTATTGTTCTGGAGGACTGGTTCGCCCTGCAGATCCCCTGTTGCATGAACCTTTAGCCGCACAGCTTGGAGATCAGCGCCGCTGACCTGCGTTGTTGCTGAGTCTCATGTACTTGGACTCTTCTGTGTGCATTGCTGTCTTTTTGTACCTCTCATGTTTCTCTCAGTCCTGCCTGACCTTTGCCTTATGTGCTGGAAGTGTACAATCATGTTATTTCAGTGTTGGGTTGGAACTAGTTTCAAGGTCTGTCTGAATCCCTGGTAATAGTTTTTTTTTTTTCTCCCGCAACTATTTATATAAGTAGCCCCCATGTCAGTCTTAGCAAACAAGAAGAGAGATGATAGAATGTCAGAGCAGGTCCAGCTTCAGTAAATGTACTATTCAAATAACATGAAGTATATTTATGTCAGTTATGATACTGTAGTATGAGGAGGAAGTGTTTACATTTATACCACATTGTTCATTGCTACAAGTATATTTTATAATAATTTGAAAATTAATAATTATAGAAAACTATAATGTAAGTCATTTTAAACTCTTTATTAGATGACAATGTTCATTCAAAAGCATA
>NC_024309.1:3911594-3934597 GCF_000523025.1 Cynoglossus semilaevis | reverse complement strand
TGAGTCTGGAGCTGGAACCGCTGTTCAGCTCCATCTCCAAACCTTATATTATCTTTTATTCTTCTGCTCATATTGATTTCAAATGGTAAAATTCACGAGAGCAATGCAACAAAAAGGAAAGTACGTCATTTTCAATCTTTTTTATCTTTTTTTCATCCTTCGTGGAAAAGAGAAAATTAGTGGGTGACTGCACATGAAGTTTAGGACCGACATATCGCTCCTGAAGTCTACATGCATTCAAGCTGTAACCAGCCCCCGATTTCTACATCCTAGATATTATTTCTGGCTGTCCGTACTCCATCTTGGGGCACAATGGAGCCTCTTTCATTTTCGGTGTCATAATGCGATATCACCAATTTCCCCGGGAGGCATCAGACTATTGGAAAAGCGAATAACATATGTTGTGTCTCAAAATCACCCTTCTTCCCCTTATCCCACTGGAGCAGATGACCAGTGAGTCCGCTGGTGCCAAGGGCTGAGGACAGGGAAGGAAGGCAGGAGGAGGAAGAAGAGAGTGTTTGGAAAAACACACTTATCACTTTGACTATCATTCATCTTCTGACTGAGGAGCAAACGTTATATGAAGCCTCCCTCTCAAAACCCACAAGAGGAGCCATAATGTATTACATTCAGAGTAGCAGTATGACCAAACGTGGTGCTGTAATGTACTGCCTGTACTGTATGTTTTATTGATACTGGAAGAGGAATAGTTTTTGCGCTGCCTTGAGGAACCTTCACAAAGCAGATTATCTTCTCCTTGGCATGACTGACTTGGTGTTGCTTTCCAGGAGTGTGTGATTGTATATTTGTGCTTTTTCTTATTGTATTATGTTTCACTAGGTGTCATGCTAATCTTTCACTCATCATGGAGCTTTGCGGGGCATGCTGGCAGCTTTGTTCGGAAGATAAACAAGTAGAGGAGAAAAGATATACCAACACCGGCAAATCCTTACTGCAGGCTCATTCTTCTGTGGATACTGTACGAGGAGCATTTCACACGCTCCTGAGATGGATGGGACAGCCGAGACTGTCAGGTAACTTTAGGTGGCTCTGCAGCGGCTTGATTGAAAGATGAAGAGCAATTATTAAAGTGAGATAAAGAGAAAGCGAAATGGAGATCGATCTAACGAAAAAAGGGAGAGTTGGTGAGGGTGAGAGTGGGTTCAGATGAGGCGAGAGAGATGATGAAAAGAGTAGCCACTCGGTCCTCTGAGATTCCTTTTCTTCCCCTGCTGCCAAATTAGCCCAATTAGTCAGAGTGGCCTCTGTTCAGACTGCTGTCAAACCCTGACACTGTATAGCAGCGCCAGCGGTCATTCTCCCTCATTTAAGTCAGGCTTTTGACTCTCTCCTCTGCCTTCTCTCCTGAGCCACCTGCACATGTCTCCGCTGAATAATTACTGTACTATGCATGTGTGAAGTCGAAGCCTCAGTGTGTGTGCGCGTGCGCGCGTGTGTTTGCAAGCTTGAAAGGGAAGACATTCCTTTAAAATCAATGCACCACTTCACCAGCGTGGTGCCCTGTCCTTACAGCTACAGCTTCCAAAACTAGGAGTGTGAGATATCTTTTCATTCCTCAGGTAAAACCCACCAAGAATCTTTGGGAGCTTATGGTCGTTGCAACACTTTTATCTTCAAGCATCTGAAGAAAGTTTATACACAGCAAAGGAAGAGAGAGTAGTTAAAAAAAGACTCAGGGGACGGCATGTGTTTGTGCTGATTGAGCAGAAAAACTTCACCCGTCCAAAAATACAAAATTATTTTATATTAAGAAAATAATTTGGAGAAATCTGGTCTGTTTCACCTTATGCCTTAGGTCTCCAAAAGGAGGTCTGTGACCCGAGGAGGTCCCTGGAGTTACTGCAGGGAGGCCATGAAAGTTTTGGTTGATTTGAGAATTTTGAATATGAGAACGTTTCTGTATTACACAGATGTAAAATATAAATATGAAACCAGGCCAGGTTTGATAAAAAATATATATAAACAATTGATTAAAATATAAATAAAAAAGGGGTATTTCTTCCATTTGAAATCTGTCAGTGCTAACAAAAATAAAAAGTTACCTACAAAACCAATCATAAATTGTCATTAAGACAAAGCGATGTCATTTCTAATCTCTCAAAAAGAAGACATAAAGAGTGATAATCTGCTGTACAAAAGACGAGGTGTGAGACCGAGCTCATTAACGTTGTTGCTTGAACAAACACACCTTGAGCTACGTGAATTGTGGAAAGTGAGAGCCGGAGTGCTTGCCTTCTTCTCTTCCATTTACACCGACTCTGTTGTATTTCACCGTGGGCCACGTCGTAGTGAATCCAACAGCAGCTCTGAATGACTTCCAAGATAAAAGGAGGACGTCTGTTTGTTTCTGTGAGTGTTTAACGCAGGATGGTGTCAAGGTTCAGGGTCTTTTTAATGAAGGACTCTGGACCTTGGCACTTTAACATTGAAACAACTGGAGGCATAACACACTTAGGTGCTGCTGTACTGTACACTAAATCAATTGAAATGGAGTAATTTGTATCCATGAAAATGCTGACACTTGTCTCATAGCACAAACAAATAAATATGAAAATTGCCTGTGTTACTAACTTCAATGAAAAGAGGTTTGAGAGGTTTGTTTGTTGTAGAAAAGGACTCAGAATTTTTTGTTTTCAGAAGTTGGCTTCAAGTTAGTGATTTTTTAAAAAAAAACAATACAATAATAACATACATATCATACAGGATGGAGGAGTTATGAATGTCAATTCACCAAGTTGAATCTCCCAGAGCTGCTCGTAGATATAGAAATAATAAAAACAGTTGATTCATTTAACAATATTATGTCTTAAAAGGTGGATGTTTTTGTGGCCAGTTTTTGGAAATCGTAGTTACTAAAATACAGTACCAAGCTAAATAAGACACTTTTCACTCTTGTTGTCAAACAGAGATGAATTCTTCCCAAATCAATCTGCTCTGTTCCCATTTTACTTTGCCAGAAGGGAGCGGGTGAGCCACCTCCAAGGCCCTTCTGGCCACCTCTTAACCCCAGCTCTAGTTTGTGTCAGGCTGCTGCAGGAGCTGCCACACACCACCAAAAGCCCACCGACTAATTAGGTCCTCTGCATGGGTTTGATAAGAAGGGCTCACCAGCGATGGAGAATCAACAGAGCCCTACTGAGCGGCCAAATGAGCCGGGCATGGAGACGAATGAACAGACAGATGGCTGCTGGCTAACTGGTGGGCAGGGGCGGTTCAGGGAGGAAGAGGAGACCCAGGAGCCGTGGGGGCTGGGCGTAAAGAAGTCGAGGCAACAAAACATTAGTGCGGCGCAAACACAATGAAAGAGATTTTTATGTAAATATAGAAAAACAGAGAATAAATCATGTTTGGAGCGTTGTGACATCATCGAGGGAGGTTTCCAGAGGTGAGGTGAATTGGCATTGGAACTGGTGTAGTTATGGGGCTGAGGGGCAGGTTTTAATTAACCCTTTGTTTACCCTTAACATGGTGTTATTTATTAGTTTTACCTGAGGCCATTAAAAAAAACAGAGACCTCTGACTTTCTGGTTGCGTACATGAGAAATGACAATTCAGTGGAGGACTGCGATGTAGTCATGTATGTTGTTTTCCTTGAAATGTTGTATCTGTTCAATGGTCTGCAATTAAAAAGACGGCACACATTATTTGTCAAAACCTAGACGTTACGTTATCGGGTTTTCATTATTGGAGGAAAAGCTGAAAACGATTCTTGCAGATAATACATAATATGCTAATATTGGACAATATTATTGGTTGGACAATATTATCGGACCTCCCTAACATACGTATATCCATCAATATGTAAAGGTTTTAGATGTGTATTTGTTGAGTTATTCAAAAAAAATTAAATCAAACAAAATAAATCTTTTTATCCTATAGAGAATAAATATGCAGCACATGTTTGGGAATGCGAAGATTGTGTGGGTTCTTTTTGTGCTTTTGTTGGCCTGAGCCTCGTGTCTCATCACTTGGTCCAATTTAGCATAAAGATATTATTTAGGTTCATGTTAGGGGAAAATATTCAAAGTTAACAGATTAAACACATGACTAGGAATCGATGTCAAAACCCAGAAAATTAGCTGCACTGGTGTATGTTTATTTTTTCCCCGCCGTATTCTCCATTCCATCTGTCTCAGGAGACCCTCCGGTCCAGGTGGTTTTAAATTGGACCTGCTGAAAGGCCCTTGGCACAGACGCTACAAGGCCTAAGTCTTTCACAGTCTTATCAGATTATGTTCCTCTTTTGGGACACTTGTTTTTTGTTTCTCTCTCCGCCCGCTCGCTGCCATCTAACAGGCTTTACCTGTCTCCGCAGGAGAAACACTGCCAGGTATCCATGGCACAACTATTTTAAGTCAGGCCAGCATTCATTCACTGCTTGACCTGTCGTCTCCTGTGATTTGTCTCTCAAAGGCAGCTTGATTTCTGAGTCGCAGACCTGATGCCAGCTATTCTTCCATACCAAGGCTAATAGACGTCTCTTGTTGCAACTAATTTCTGTGAATAAAGATCTTTGTGGCCACCTGAGTGTGCCGGTTGACTCTACATGCGATAAATACAAACCAGAGCAAAGAACAAAGGTTGGATATAGTCAATAATTTATTTGGTAAACATGATATGTGGCAGCTCAATAAGACATGCATATAAAACTGAAATGTGTGTAAAGTTAATGTAAACATTCACTGCCGGATTATAGGTGATGCAGCCCAAATGTATTGAGATTTATTCAAAATTAATGAGCATTGCTGTAGTTTCTCTGCTTTGAAGTTTGACCTGTGGCACGCTACTGCACAAAGGCATCAATCTGAACCTAGTCCGATCCTGACGACGGATAAGTGGTAAACATTTCATATAAATAAATACATACACAACCCAGTACGGGCCCATAAAGATGTAAATATGCAAAAAGCATTGCACATTAAGTACACAGTTTATGGAATTTTACCCTTGCCACGTATGAAAAATGAGGCCTGTGCATGAATTTACAATTCAGATGGGTTTCCTTAGGGATGCCCATTTAAGATGAATTGGTATAATATATTTGTTGTCTTTTCCGCTCACCACTGCCATTGAACATCATTAAGTAATGCGCACTCACTGGTGGAAGCAGAGCTCATGTTTATCATCATTTATTTGGAGAGCAGTCGTTAGCCCGGGCCTTGGGTCGACTCTGTTGTGAACTCTGTAGCGCAGCACCACCACCAGTGAGTTCTCTCTCTGCTCTGCATCTCATCCCATCATCTATCATGCCTGTTTTACATGCAAAGGATCAAGGAGGAAAAAATATTATCAGCAGCATGTTTTATAGAGGGGGTGTATTGAGGATGCGTGTGCGTCCTGGACCGTCTGAATGTCTGCACACATATTTATGTGTCACAAGTGTGATAACATTTGCCTAACAACCACACATACTTGAAGCTCATTTATGCGCCGGTTGGAAACCGGAGACAGAGCGGCCATATTGACTCAGGGAGCGATGCGTCCATACTGAGTGGATGGTTCCTGCCTGCTGTGAAGGATTATGAGAGTCATTTTCCAGGGTCTTGAGGAGAGGTCTGCAAAGAACTCCACAACTCCTGTTTTAACACCATTATACATCTCCCTGTGGGGTTCACAGAACAACATCAATCACGTTTTGGGGGGAATGAGGAAGTGGTCTCAACATCCATGAATATTATTCCTGTTTTGACTCCCTCGTGTTTGCCATAGATCGTATATGACAAATGGACACAGCCATCAAGTTCAGACAGTGAAACCCAGAAGTAAGGAATCACCAGGAGGCATCCTTACTATTTGCAAAAAAGTTCTTCTAAAAAGCTGATTTACAGTACGATGCTTGCAAACATTTTTTGGCAGGTTTATGGTCTCAACCACTGGTTTGGGGACCTTTTCAGTAGAAGACTTTATCAGTCTTGTAAATCACAATCTCTTTGAAGGAAATAAGATGATAAAACATCGGTGACAGTGTGTATGACTACCAGCCATACTGTACATAGTTGAAACAATGACCATCCATTTTGGATTTGTATTTTGAAGGTAATAAAAAACAAGTAACTTCCCGGAAGAAGATAATGATAGTGATCCTTTTTTACAGCATGTTTCAGTTTGGTTATTATTGATTACATGAAGGGGCCGATGGGTAATCTTAGCTGTACAGCAACAAAAGACACTTATGTATGTTCCTACTGTATGTCTCTTTATAAGTGCTTAATTTTTTTTTATTATTTTGAAATTTGTATCTTGTATAATGACTCAAACAAACTCAAGTATATCTGGAAACCTTTTAAGTGATGCAGATTTATCTCAGGCAATTTAACTCATAAATGTTTGCTTGTGTTCTTTTCCCCCTGTGCTTTTCTTCTTCTTGTGTTTATTTCCTGCCTTTGTAATCCCTGGCCTGCCACACAGCTTCTTCTGCACTGGATAATGTGAATGGACTCAGTCTCCCGGGTGTTGTGGCCAACCTCTGCAGCCTTGTGGGCAAATTTGTGGCATCCCCTCTGATGGAAGCGGCACACACAGTGTCCGCAGAAGTGTTCTGGGGCAAAGAAAAAAAAAGAACAATTTCAAGGGAGAATGATGGGTTTGGTTTTGGACTCAGAGGATTATCAGCCCATGTAGAGCAGGGAGAAGACAGCGTCGGCTGTTGCAGAGTGTTTTTGACAGCACTTTGTTTTAAATCCACAAGGACTTGTCATATGCCTCAAATCATTTGGTCTCACCAGGCTGCAGATTTCTGCTCTAACGTGAGCGGAGACGGAGCCCTGCTGTCTACTGCTGTGGGTGTCACTGCACATGTTTGGGAATGCCAAGATGATGTGGATTCTATTTGTGTTTGTGTTGGCCTGTTGGCTGTGTGTGTGCGCGCTTAAGTATTTGTGTGCAACAGGGAAAATAGACACCAAGATCAGACAGCGCTGTTCTTAGCTTTACTGTCTGCCAAGCTGCGGCAACATTCAAACGACAAAAGATAACAAATCGATTTGACCCATATTTCTCAACCGACAAAAGCAATTGCACCATAAAACCATATGGTAAATCAAACTTGTTTTCTGTCTGGCATTATTGAATGTAGCTTTAGTGTCATTTTATGTCCTAATATCTGCAAAAAATGCACATAACAAAAACCATGGGGTTTCAGCTTATTTCTGTTTAATAACAAGGTTAAACCACATATTATTTGTATCTGTTACAGCTGTTACTATCAGCTCTGGCAGTCACACAGCTGTAATTTCCTGTGGAGACACAAATGACAGAGTACATTATTGTACATTGCCTGGTTAATCATTACCTCTGACACAGTAATAGTACACCTACAAGAAACCCTTGTGCTATAAAAGTCACAGAAGGAAAGAGAAACCAAAAGTTGAAGATAAGACTTTACACTTTTTTTATTTAGTGCCTGTTATAAAAGGCAAGGAGATAATCTCCAGTACTAACTGTACAAAAATCAAGCATAAAACACCATTGAGCTCATCATCACTGTTGCTATATCTTGGAACATGGGTTTCCATAACAGTAATTGCTATCGTCACTACCTCATTTTGTTTGTTTTACCTCAAATCAAGTATTTGGAATTTGTCCCCTATAATTATACATATGGGAAATATAGGGTCTTTTGATGTCATCAGTTTAAAAACACTCCACAAAACTAATAATTACTGTCATGGCTGCAACATTTCAAGCTACATTAATTTTGGGTTTAAGTAAAAAATATCTATTAATCTATTACCTGGCAGCAGTGGGTGGCACTGGATGAGGTGGATGACTGAGCACAGTGCAGGTTCAAACCTAAGACATTGTCATTCTGTGCATCATTGGAGTAACCCACTTTAACACTATGACACAAATATTTAATTAGATCGCTGAAAGAATAATCTTAAAAAAAAAAAAAACTCCAACAATCTCTTTTTATATAAACTGATGTTCTGGTGTTCTGTTCTTCTTGGGTTGGTCTTAATATTCCTAGCAAACCCACTCTGAATAAACAGTGATAATGTATGCAAGGAAACACCAAGAGTCTTATCTTGAATCCGTCGCACTCATTAATCATGTCATCAGCTTCAAGGTTTGTGTAATGACTTGCAACAAAGAGAGTGCTCTGTTCTTAATGTGGACCTACTGGGATCGGTCCCATACTTGAACACCAGGTTGTCCCTTCATTAGTCCACACATCACTGTAATGTCAGCTGTGCCCCCTGTTGGAAATTTCACAAAACATGAGCCAAGATCAGAGAACCTTTCTTTACTGTACTATTGTATTATGTTTCAAATAAGCCTCAGTGTATCTGTGCATCTACAGTGAGTCATTTTGTTGAATGTCGTGACTGTCAAATGACTCTTCCAGCCCATTTCATTTCCCCCTGGCATAAACTCTTCAATTAGAAGTGTAAGAGTTTGTGAGTGTGATACAGGTGAATTAGGGCATTCATTGTCTGTTTGTGTTATTGGTAGAGAATTACATTTAATTAAAATGAAAATACATATCTGCATGAAGCGATTAAGAGTTTAAGAAAAAGATTATTTGATTTGAAGCAAAGCTTCAAGGGTGTCTGTTGCACAGAACAAACGGAACATCCTTCAGAGATGAGATGAAGAATGAACTTTCAGATGCAGATGAAGAGAAAGTCCAGAAGTCCAAAAAATTACATTGATGTGAAGTACTGTATGTAGACAGGTTTTTACAAAAAGACACTTTTTTTTTTGGCTAAGAAAGCAACAGAGAGAGAGAGAGAGAGGGGAAGTTGTGCAGGAGCTGTCAACTCATGGCTTAACAGACTGCTCCTTCTCACTTCCTCCTTCATCCCAATTTGTGCTCCGGTAAGAAGCTCCCCACATCAGCAGAAAAGAAACTGTGGAAACGATGCAGGATAAAAGATATGCCCATCACCATCCTCCTCTCCCCTGTTTTTGTTATTGCCGATTGTTGTTTCATCCTTGCTTTTTAAGAGGTGTTTCCCACCAATCCAGTCTGGAGGATGCTCCTAATGGGCCACTGCAGCACTGTTTCAGGCAAGGCTCTTTGGTGTGCCACAGTCAAGGGGCACGGGTGATGCAGCAAGACAGGAGGATGAGGGATAATGTGAGACAGATTGACAACCGCAAGAAGGCATTAGGCAAATGGCATCATTAAAAAGTGCAGGTACCTGGGCAAGACTTCATGTGGCATCAGATGAGAGAGGCAGAGTGAAAGAAGGAAAAACACATCCAGGGCTTTCTGCCCCCAGCTCCGCTGCTCTGGTAATTTTGATCTTCCTGCTCCAGTGTTTTAATACGTTTCACCACTTGACTTCCCTGCTTGATCATGAGACGCAGACCAGGGAAGAACCACAAAAGCCTGTGAGTCCGTGTTTGGATGCTATGGTTTAACACGGACTCTCTTTTGATGAAGACAATTAAATAAACAGCTAACGTTTCAGCAAAAACTATAATAAACCTTTTTTTTAAACTGACTCATGTATAAAGCATTTTTTAAGTATAAACAGAAGATAAAGACTTTTGTATATTTTAGTGTTATTCAATGTTGCTTATAAGTTTTCTGCCAGTTATACATCCATAACAGGCCATATGGGTAAATAATTAAGGATTTATAATTATAATTATATATATATTTATAATATATAATAAGCACAGAAATATAAAAAAACAAACATTATCCTTAGGTTTAAGTTCAAAGCAGCACTGTGTTCAAGTACAGCATTAAAGAGTTGCAACCAAAAAAGGATCATGTTAGCTGATAACAACATTACTATGGATAAATCACACTAATATTCAATAGAGAAGATAACAACTGATGAATCCATGTAAGCAAATTTACTAAATTGCAGGCCATTAGCTTTGATTCACTTGTTATAGTCTAAGGACGGCCATTTGAATGAATTAACATAGTATGTGCAGTAGGACACCACTATTGATGTGTGTGTGTGTGTGTGTGTGTGTCACTTCCATAGGTCTGCACTCGCAGATTAAACTACTTTCTCATTCTGAACACAAATTGGATTCCGCCACTGAGTGTAGTCCAGGACGGCAGAAATGTTCCCCTCATGATTGTCACAGACCGACAACTTGCTTGTTCCCGGGCGCAATAGACCAATGAATGAATAATGAAATAAATAAAATTGATGCTTTGCACATGTTTCAAATCCATAAACCTATCTAATCGGCTCGGCGGAGAAATGGAAAGCAGTTGAGGCCTCACGTTCGCAGCGTTCCACCATTATGTAAATTGAAGCCAATCAAACTGCCGCCATGGAGAAGCTTTGTAATAGAGGGTTGATTAGCCAGGCAGCTTTGAATCAGCCATAAAAAGAGTCATATAAATGGGTAAATTCAGCCTGGCATAATTTAGCCCAGTGAACTTAACATGACTCTGAAGTCACACTGTGTTATACATATGCACATTATGTTCACGCTGAATGCTCCGCTGAAGTTCGGCTCCAATCTTTGATGTCATTAATGGATTGGACGTGGTTTTTCACTTCATTCTGTACAAAAGAGTAAAACATTTTTGAGCTTGAGGAGTTACTGCCACTCCTGATGCTGGATGTAGGCCGCGACAATTTACCAGGAATGACAAAATCATGTCTACGTGTTTAGTTTTTTTTTTTTGTTAAACTCTTGGCTCTGCCCTTGTTTGTTTGGTATCATCTTGTACAGAGTCAAAGATAGGCCTGGCCTGTTTGTGTGTCCTTGTGTGTCTCTCCGTCTCTGCCAAAGACATGTCCATGATTAGAAATAGGTGAGCGAGCACTTCCTTTTATTTGTGTCCCCTCTGACTTGCTGTTGTCCTATTTAGTGTTGTTGGCCAATGACAGCGCTCTGGCGTTTCCCCTTGGTAACAGTAAATTGCTGTTTCTTCTGACCTTGTTGCTCACACAGCCAGGTTTCACTTTACAGTTTTGGTCTGCGGATGTCCCCTCAGTGTTGCTGTGTCTGCGCACGGACAGTGAGGTTACCGTAGACCTGTGCACAGGAGATGCATGGTAATGATGTACCAGAAACAGGACGTTGTGCTGCTGCAAAGCATTTCACATTCCACTGGCTCAATGAGACATTCACTAAGGTTGGAAATGAAGTGTTTTGTGTCTATTAATAATGGAAGTAATTATCATTTCCAGTTTCTTCTTGCTTATATTGATTTTGTTAATTTACTATTTACTATTACTATTTGCTACTTAGGTAGAGTATATTTACAAATTATACTGTATGTGTGATAGATAGATAGCGAGTTCGCAAGCTAGATAGATGCAAACTCCATTGTCCCTAAATAGTTCATAAATGATTTTCTTAATGTATTGTAACAGCAGTATTTCATGTAGTCAGTGAACCTTAGCAGGAAGCAGGTGTTATACTGCATCTGTGGTTCTTCCTTTTATTTCACACTACATCTCCAGAGCTCTATTCCCTGGTTTGCTTCAACACCAGTGCGTGTACTACATGCAGCCACAATGTATTGAGATGTGCATATCTGCAGGCAGCTCACCTTACTGTACACACATTATTTGGTCTAATAGCAACAGAGCCAGAGGACAAAAGAAATCACACGCTCACAAAGGCACTCACACAGATACACATTTGCCTCCTGAGGTTCCTGCTCCTCTCTTTCATCTTTTATTCAAAACTGCTGAGCAGGAGTTAAAAAAAAGAAAAGAATAAATTTAAAAAAAATGGACAATCCCATCATCTTCCTGCCATCAGCAAGAATGATCTTTGATCACGGTTTAGAAATGTTTACTAATGTTTCACTCATTAGGCTTCAGCAGCCAGAGGTTGGGCATCATCCATCTGTCAAAGTGGAAAATATTAAGACTTTAAATCACTCTCAGGCCGTGCAGGGTCGGTCGTCATTCACCTGTGAGTTACTGTCCCTGCTTCACTCTCTGTGTCTCTCTCTCTTTTCCATTTTTACGTCACACTGTTTTTCTCTGCCTGTCTGTGCATCAGGTACTGTAGACAGTCGTCCTTCCAGTGTCATTACGCTCTGTCTCTGTTGTCTAGCGATTGCTAACACTTTTCACTCACTCCTGCCTCCTTCTCACACCAACTCTCCTCACTGCCTCGCTCTCTTTCTCTCCTTCAGTCTTTGCTGGAGAACAGCTCAGCGCAGCAATTATTGCTCCAGCTTACTTTGCAACAACGACCTCTGAGATGATTAAGTGAGTTTACCTGTACACTTGTGGCGTGCTGTGCAGTGTGTGTGCGAGTGTGAAAGTGTGTATGTGTGTCTTTAGCCAAAGGGCAGGTGAACCCCAACAGCATCTCTACAGCTGGTCGGACGCTTACAGATTTTATGAGTGATTTGTAGCCTGGGATTAAAAACCATCAGTTATCATCTGAGGAGTGAATGACCTAAATGGAAGAAAAAGAATATATGAAAGGACAGCAAAGGCAATTGTGGTCAGTTCCCTCAGAAAAAATGTGGATAATGACCTAAAAAACATCCAATAAACTAAAAAATCCCATAACTTCAAGGGTAATATTCCGAAAACAGGAAGTGTACAGTGATAATTTCTTTGGTGCATACGGTCAGATGTTCCAGAGGGAAGGGCAGTGTGTACACACAAATAACAGTGGCCTAGCATGTCTTGCTAAATGTTAAAAAAAAGTGAAAGTTGAAAGTGAAATTCTGGGTTTGCACCTTTGCATCATGTCTTTTGACATGTCCATTTAAGGGCATTCAAACTGCATTTGCCAGTGAGCGTTGGTAAGTAGATCTACTATAGCCATAATACTGTACAGTAATTGTACTACATGTCACTTTTATTAAAGAGAAGTCTTTCCATGCGTCCCAATCTAGAGGCACTTTCTTGTTGGTTCCCCGCTCTTATTACAGTACGCCCCTCATTAGGTGTCCAGCACCACCTCCGGGTGGAACTTACACTAATGAGGACACTACGTCTAATGAACATCTTCCTCCCTCTGTCCTTAATTACAGTCTGGTTACTTCTCCTTGCGATTAAAAAAAAAAAAAAAAAAGGAACGGCAGATACAAAAGCACGATAAACCTCCCGGTGTTTGAGAGCGTCCATGTCTGCTGCTCAGCTACACCATGTTTTGTGGGCTGTGCATGTGTGTGTTGAGAAGCGGGTGTTTGTTCGTTACCTGATGAGCTGTGCTATTATTTGGTATAAGATGCAACGAGTTGTAGGCTTCTGGGTAGACTGGCAATTTGCATGCAGTAACCATCGGTGAATCACTGTGTGTCAGCTTTACAAGAAAGACAACGGCAGTTATGGTACTATGTATTTACATAGTGATGTAACTCCTCTGCTACTGGCTATTTTTTATATATGAAAAAATGTATATAATTGATTCTTCTTCAAAGACAAACACATTCGTAGTTGAAATTTAATTTGGCCTGATAAAAAATTGCAGCTAAATATATATATATATATTTTATAATTAGATTTATGACTAAAACTCTTTGTTTAGAATTACGTTTTTTGTTGAATATGTGATAACGTGTGACGGAATCTCATCATCCTTAGCTGCTGCTGTATATTTTATTTGGGAGTGAACACGCCATAAAACAAATGCATACTGGCATTTATATGACAGTGAAGGGGCAGCACAACACATTGGGTAATAACACCTTTAGTAGAGCCCTGATGGCTTTGTCACATTTACATTTTAACTTGATTTCTAGCCATGCACTTTTTTAAAATAAAAATCTGAACACGGTCCGAGCCTGTTGATTTACAAACCCCAAGGTCAGAAAAGATGGCAGACACCTTTAAATGACCAATCTCTAATTCAGTAATTAGAGATTTTAGTTTGAGGTTTCAGTTTGTAATGGTTAAGTAAACAACCTATTTATGGAATAAATACTTCACACACACTTCACACGGGTAATTATAGATGTAGGTGCACAGGACATAGAACAGAAACAATAGGATTATAGGGAGATGTTACCAGGAACAATATGACACACAGGAACAACAATGACCCAACAAAAACTGAGTGAAGAATAAAGGTCTATATGTAAAGGATTGAAAAAATTGTAAATAATAGGAAAATGTAAAAACCATACCAGAAATGAGATAAGAAAAAACACACAGGCCTACTATATATTTATTTAAATGTTTCATTTATTTTCACTCATTTAATCATTCGTTTGTACTCACATCACTACATTGTTATGACATTCTGGGGCCACAAGGCGGCGCCTCGCATTTGTGGTAGAATGTGATTTACGCGAACACAGACACAAGAATAAATCTTCCTGCCACGATGATAATGTCTGCAAAAGGTGTATCTCCTTTATTCTTACCACAGGTGAGGAAATATACACGCGCTCAGATGAACATATTATATGTTATAAGTTAAATATGTGACTTGGTAATTAGCTCTGTATATTTGAGCGAAAGTAACCGGCTATCGAGAGAGGGTTGATGTTAATTAAGTGAGAGTGCGAAGTGTATGCTAAGTGACTACTGATAAGCTGCAACAGATGCACTAAATGTACGCAGGTGTTTATTAATCAATGTGTTTTAATGCAAAAAAAACTAACTATTTTATTTGTACACACATTTAGTTTTTTTGGAATTATTGCCAAAATCAGGAAAAAAGCTATTCTCCAGGTAAAGTACAGCATCATTGATAGAGTGATTATCATTAAAGATTTGGTTGTTGAAATATTGTACATAAAACAGAAAGAAAAAATCCTGTTGTCATGATGATAACACCAGTAAAATGTGCATCTTATTTTTTACGACAGACAAGAATATAATTTGCAGCATCCTGACTATCAGACCAGGGAGGCAACACATACAGTATACTGAGGGCACCTGGCGAGACGAGTGAGACTGATGAACAGGAAATAACAGGTTACAGGTGAGTGTGATATCATGATATTATGAAAATGACAGAAAATAATTTATTTTTCCTTCTTTAACAATTAGGAATAAGGAGTGTTACTTAGTTATGAATTTGATGATACATTTTAGTAACGTTTGGTACAAGAAAGGATTATTTTATCAAAGGGAAATTCGCATTTTCCGGGGTTGTTGCACTGTGACAAATACCAAAGCCAAATAATTGAAATGTTTCTGATGAGCCTCAGTGTGAAGAATGAAATACCAAGAGAGCATGATGTCCGAGTACATGAAAGGCGGGCGTCCTAATTGGTCACTAAAACATCTGAAGATCAGTTTCCTTGAGTTCCCAGGGCTGTTGTGTGAAAATGAGCGTAAGCTCTTTCTTCAAGACTGGTCATGGCCAATGGCTTCCACTTCCTCTCAGGCTCAGTAGTAAAGATGTGAGACCACTAATTAGAGTAAAGGAAGATACAAGTGTGTCATAAAGTTTTGGACCCATTTTAATTTCCTCTCTCTCTCAGGGGATGTTGTCTCGTGGATGTATTAGCTTCAGCTGGGTTCAGATGTCCACGTTGTTCTGGTGTTCGACTCTACCTACTTTATCATTTTTAAATGTTCTACCATCATTTAATCTGTGGCCATTGAAAAGCCCAGGTTATTAAACCCCCCCTTTAATCCCAGACCTCACTTTCTCTCTTGTTGTTTGCCTTCGTTTCTTTATTCCCACCAAATCTCCAGTACTGAATGTGCCCACAGCCCATAATAAAAGCCATAGGGTTTAAATTAGAAATTAATTTGGATAATTTGTCTCCAATGAGCAGTCTCCTCCTGCTGCTCCTACAAGAAATATGTTAATATTTCACATTAGGTAATTTCTAGGCTCGGAAACACATGAATGTGTGTGTCTCTGAACGACTGTGTGTCTGTGTGTCGTAAGAAACCGAAGGAAAGATAAGCTAGATCTCTGAGTAAGGTTAGTTGTCTGGCTGGACAGTGAGGATTTATTTTTTGATCATATGAGTGTTTTATATGGCTACGAAATGATTCAAGTTTTATCTGAAAAATTATAATTATAGCTGTAGATAGTCACAATTAATTGTGATTTATCATAATTAATCATCATTGGTATAAAGATTGCTCATTATTAATAAATATGTATATTGCAGGGACAGAAAGATAAGTAACAGTAAGTTTTTATTTGTGACTAAAAAAAATGATGTAATTATTTAATATGTCAAAATGTGTAATGGATCACAATGGAAGAACTCTGGTTGCCATGACGCTCGTTACTGTTGTAGTGCTAATTTATCCACAATTGCTTTTTAATGCCCAACCGTGTAATGACAATTTAAGTTTATTTCTTTTATTCTACTTTACTACTTATGTGTTTCTCCATACTCTAGCTATTTTATTTTTTCCCATTCAATTAACTTTAATTCATACACCGTTGAGCCCATCAGTGACCTTTGGGATGTTGTAAATTTATAAATAATTGTTTATTGGTGGCTCTTTGCTTCCAATGTGTGTTTTTACTTTTATTTTGATTTCTAGTCTAATTATAATTATAAACCATTGAAACTTAATTTCATATGATATGTCACGTGAGCGTACACAAGGCACGGCACTAAAAGCTGTGAATGAATCAGTGTGTTATTGTATGGAGCTACAAGCTCTTAAGAAGTGCCCTGTGGGTAGTTTGAAGATAAAAGAGCAACTTGTGATGTTGCCTTGCTCTTTTATTGCGGCTGCATGGAAATGAGACAGAGAGTGTGCCAAGGTGATGAACGTGCAGTACCACGCTGCACATTTTGACCAAGTGCTTTTTAATCTATTATATATTTTTCTCACCTCTTCTTCCTCACCCTCTCTATCTCAACACTCTACATGTTCAGTAATTCTCCCTGAATGAAGCAACATGCTGATCATTAAAGCATGAACATGATTTTCACTTAACTTTGCCCCGACTCAGGCCACAGACCAAAAAAAAAAAAAAAAAAAAAATGCAAAGCAAACAGTGGTTTCACAGAGTAACCTGTAAACCGCTCTGCCAACTGCTGGAGATTTTTAAACTCAAATTTTTTAAGAGACACTTTGAGCACAAGGCACATTGCTTTGTAATTACTATTTGCTTCTTTGATTCCCTGTAGTAACACAAAGAAGGTTTAAACCAGTTGTGGCAACAATTCAACAAACGAGAGACAATTAGACAACTGTGGCTCTCCAGGGAAGAAACAAAACAAAAACAGCTCAGATAATGCTTTTAAAAATGTTTAATTAGGTTGCATTAATTGGAGGATTTCTTCTTCTCTCCCCTTTTTACCATTTCCCTTCATTTTCATCCTCCCTTTCTTTTGGTGATAGATCTACAGCATGACCCCCGGTTAATTGAAACCCAGGAGACTCCTTGTGCATAAAATCAGATTTATCTATCCATAAAAAGATTTTGTTAAAAATAGTCCAATTCCAGTGACTCACAACTAAGAGCCTGCAGCTACTGAGGCGAGCCTGGCTCCAACCCCTTTCACCCTCTCTTTCTAGTCATGGTGAAACAAGTGCTGCCTACTGCTAACTAGCTGGGGACCCATTAATTAATTGTAGAAAAACACAGACGTTATGTCTTTTGGGCAAAATTTCCTTAAAATTAAAAAAGAAAGATAGTTTCAGGAGAGGACTTAGCGAGTTTGTCCCTCATTCAAGTCCTTTTGTGAACTGATCTTAAATGTCCCCCAGAATGTATAGTAATAAGAGGGTAAGTAATGATGGGCAGTGGTCACGATGGAAAACTATGCATCACACAATTTTTAGGAGACAGGCCACAGTGTGTGTATCATTACCAAAGTTCAGCTTCTGTTAGGGAAGCTGGTGTGCCACAAACACAGATAAAAGTTTCTTTTTGAGAAGGTGAAGAAAGCAGTAAGGAGTAATTAATGCCATGGCTTAGGACGTAAGACTTGGACTGCAGTGTTTGGACAAATGCTCATCATTACCACAGCCAGTCCTGTTGGAGCACTCTAATACGGGTTTGTAAATGTGGATGGACTGGTGTAAAGAGAAAGCTGTGAGAGAGTGAAGGCAGATCACCCAGGGCAGCTGTTATTGATGCCATGCCCTAAGGACGAGAGTCACATATGGGCGTCCGTATCTGTAGGGTTTCCTAATTAATTCACTTTCACTTGGGCTCCTGTCATTATTTCTCTTGTGCAAACACTGACACAGTGGAGAAGAGAGGTGCGTCTACATCTATGGCAGACATGCATTGTCTTGTGTGTGGGAATGCACGTGCGTTCATTTGCATGCGTGTCTTTGTTTGGCTACAGAAGTGATACATGGTGCGGTGGTGTTGTCCCTCCAATCAGTGCTCCCAGGCTCTCCCCTCGCTCCTTCAAAAGGGAAATTATTAGGTGGCTGCCACCGATGCGTTAAATTGCTTCGCATTGGGCACTGCAGACAACTGGATTATTTATTCTTTATGTTTTCCGTATCGGAACCATTGCCCTCCGCTTTGCTATCGTTCGAAATGAGGTCTTGTTCCTCACTGAAGCGTTTAAAAAAAAAAAAGTGGCACGGAATACAAAATACAATTCAGATTATAATATTAATCATGTCCACTCGGGCTATCATTGTCTTTTAAATATTTACCAGAACAATCAAATTTATAAAAACATAAATATTTAATTAAGACTGCATTTGAAAATGATTTTCTTCACGCAATGAATTTAAATTCACAGTAGAAGAGCAGGGCGAGCTCGACACTGTTTTTCTGTTGCCTCTAAGATTATGTTCTTTTTGTCATTAGTGTCACTTAATGGGCGACATCTGGAAAAGTGTTGCACTTGAATGGAGAATGAAGAATTGCAGTTCATTACAGTCATTTAGCCTTATCTGCTGCGCTCACTGGGCTGCAACAGATTGGAACTTGTTGGAGACACAAAACTGGGGAAAAATCTGAAATTTCACAACCTGTTTTATTGGAATCACAGTGAATCAACCAAGTTGTTACCTGGAAATTTGATGCCATCAGTTCACAATTAAACCAATCAAAAACAAACATATTTTTATAGAAAACACATGCAGTTAGTAGTATGTTTTTAGAACAGTTTTCATTCAGATTTCATGTTTTTTGTCTTTCTCTTTTGAAAAACTTGGATTTTGAGTAACTAATTTAATTATTTAGTTAATTAGATAATTGGATATTTCTGCCATAAAGCCGTCTTCCTGATTCCAACTCCAAACTTAACACCAACACTACAATAATAATAATAGTAACAATAAAAACAAATAGCCGCTTTACAAACTGGATCCTTTAAAGAACCATAGCAAGGCTGATACAACTATCAGTTCTGGTTAAATTCTTTCTTTTTGGTCCACAAGTGGCTTGGCTGCCCTCCCTGTGTTTCTGCTGTGTAGTAAATCTGCCCCGCTGTTTCACTTCGCAGCAGAGGTCTCCTTTCTCTACCCCCACTGGACTAGTGTCAGTGGGAATCTCCTTCAAACCTCTGTTCCGCCTGCTCTGGTGTTGCCTCACGCTGCATCTGCACATATGCACGTCAACTGATGTCAGCACCAAGGTGAGCACTGATGTTATGGGAGCTGATGGAAGCATATTCCCTGCTGATTGCAATGGCTGCTACACTCAGGTACATATGTGTGTGTGCGCGTGTGTCCTCTGAGCCCAGCCTTTATGTTATGGGTCTGGTGTGTGTGCGCGTGTGTCCAGCCTTTATGAGCCCAGCCTTTATGTTATGGGTCTGTGCCTAAGCTGACTGGTTATCCCCCTGTACCTGTGTGAGGATTTACCATTGCAGCATCAGAGCCTGGCTGGTTCTCTATGCTCTGTTTCACCTGCCTCTCTATCCTCTTGCCCCTGTTTTCCTCTCTTTTTCCTCTAACCCTTCTACTTTTCCAAGTGGCTGAGCATGAAATAGAAGGGGGTGAGTCACACAAACTGAGGCTGGTGAACAGAGGGCTGTTGCTCCGCTGCTCTTTTTTTTTTTTTTGCATCCCTCTCAATTAAAAACGATAATTGCAGAATAGGATTTCTCCCTCACTGGTAACTTTCATATTTAAAGAATACCTTCTGGCAGACATTGGCCACTTCTTTTACTGCACATCATTTGCTGAACATTTTTTTGACTAGGCATTATAAAATCAACCATGTAACATAAATTAAAGATAACTTATTAGGATCAGGCTTTCCATAAGTTTTTTTTTGTTCCTTTTGAATTAAAAAAGCTCTGAGTAATGTGCAAGTTAGCTGTGATTTATGGTGACGTTCAGTACATTTTCCTGCACAAACCTAGGCGGCACCCATGGGAATCTCCTCTCTTGGTGCACAGTTAACATTCTGCATTTGTCCAGCAATCTGTAATTTATTGGATCTCATCTGTCCGGGCTTTGATTTATATATTGATTTTAAAAATAAATAAAAGTGATAGGAACCTGCATTGGGCTGTGATGATGGACTGTGTCGACATGCAGGAGTAGGTAGATATGAAACATTGGGAGGAAATTAGATATTATGCCCCCAAGACAACTGCAGCCAGCAGCACATTCATTATTGGCTGGATATTTATTATTAAGAATTTCTCTTCATGAGTGACTGCTGCGGAACGTTTCCACCCTGCTCCAGCTGCTGACTGGCTGTGTGAGGGTGTCTGTGTCTGTATGTATGAAGACTATGTAAAGGAAATGATATGCACACATTTGCTACCGTGCTAACCATGGAGGCTGATTAAAGAACACACTGTTTATTATGTCTCCTGTCCTCCATTTCTCCCTTTTAAAACATAATTTAATGCACATAAACCAAACATAGAAAAGCAGCTACTTGTTGTGTTACACTTTATAGCACATGGTGAATTCGTAAGTACATTATTGGTCACAGATCACAAACTAAATTCTGTATTTCAACCTGATGTGGAGTATGGGAAACAGGAGACAGCTGGAAAAAAAAAAATCTAAACTCCTTGCCAGGACTTCCACCACTGCTCTGCACCAGTTTTAATCACAGCACAGTGAATTTCAGACGGCAGCACAGAGAAGGGCTGCCGTCCAACCTTCCATCCAGTTTTTATTTCATTTTTTTCTCCCTCCCACCTCTCTGCTCTAATCCACTTCAATTATGTTTCCTCCCATTTCTCCTGATCACTTTACAGCTCAACAGCACCTGTGCTAATTGTAATGGCGATGATTGCTGATATGTTTTGCATCCTTAAAGGAGTTTGAGAGAGGGGACCATAGATAAACATCTAGCCCCGGGGCTTTTGGGAAGCGCGGCTCAGCCTAGCAGATGGCCACCATATTATATGAGGAGAGCTGCTCGCGGAGGCAGGGGTATGGGTGGCTGGCTGTAATAAGACTGAGGTAGGAGGTGGAGGGGGAGGAGGTGGGATGTAGGACTGATGCGAAGATAGGAAGTAAGGAAGGAAGGAAGCGGTGGATGAAAGATTAAGTCAAGGATTCTCGTTAATAAAGGGCTTCAACGTTTTTTTTTTCTTACTCATAATTTAATCTTTAAGTCAGCAGATGTTCCAAGAAATTGAGACTCAGCTGATTTTAATAACATAAAATGTTCTGTTAATTAGAGTGTTCTGTTATTGCTGCTGTCTGAGAACCGGTAGAACTCCTGTACCATGAAATGATTTAAAATATTTTACAAAAACTCATCTAGAAAAATGTTGGTACCTTTTTAAACCATTAAAACCCCAGATATATTGTAATAATGAAACTTTATTTGAGAGGCAGAAGGACAAAAAAGATTAAAAAAGTAAATCTATTTCTTAAAAAAAAAAAAAAGCATTAATGCAGCAATTTTATAGCCTCTAAAAAGCTGACGGATGATACTGCATATCCTGTCTAATCAAACCCAACAGAGATCTGGTGTGTATCAGCCACGTTGTGTACACGAGTGTGTGTTTGTGTATGTGCTTTAGAGAAAGTGACTGCATATCTCCCAACAAAGCACTTTCCATGTCCCCACGGAACCGATTGCACCCATAATGAATGTCCTGCCAGATTTCCCTGCTGCTGTTTGAGGTCAGATCTCATATTATACTGTGACCTATATGAAGTGGACGCCATATTTTATCCCAACCTTTTGTTGGGATGATGATAAACTTTAAATAGACGTCTTTTATCACAGTGGACATCCCTTAACCCCATGTATAGTCCCACAGAATTTGTATTTCATAGCTTTATGGTTGAACCAAAACAACTAAAAATAACACAGTGTTTGTCTGGAATAATAAAACAGCTGACATAAGTATTTTACATGATAAACTCTTATTACCATTTGTAATATTTCCTTGGTCTTCTAACGGGTCATCCTGCTTTGTTAGGTGTGTCCTCCTGGTACAGAGAGACAAATGATGTTCTCGTTCAGGGGTCGACTGGTCAGCATCCCATAATGACCTTTAAGGGAGCTGGAAGAGAAGAGTGTTCCCACAGCGATAAGGCATTACTCTTATCTGCACATCAAATATGTATATAATGACAAACTAATGTGTTAACGGTGCCGCGTTTCGGCTTACAGTCTGTGGCGAACTGTTTGAGTGTTCATCAATCATCACCTCTCATCAGAGAAACTTCAAATACACCCTTCTTGTGGAAAATGCTTCTAAAGGCAAACAGAACTTTTTTGTTTAAAGTTCAGTTAGATTTTTTTCCCCAGGAAAAACTTAGCAGTCTTCTTTGTATGTGTGTGTGTGTGTGTGTGTTCTGCCATTGATGTAGAGTTTCCCTGGAGGAAAGAGGATCTATGTCGGTTTGTCATCAGACACAAGCTGCCAAATTTTATGAAATACCAAATTACTAATTGGCCCAGCGTTAGGTTTCCTGCCTAGAAGAGAGACTGTAATGTCTGGGCTTCTATTATGTTCACAGAGTGCCATACACAGCTGCCTCCTGCTGAGCTGGCAAGACTCTGTCATTTCACACCACGCCATGGCACTGGCACACAGAAAAAGATCATCAAGGACAAATGACTTGTGAAATGCTCCCTTTGTATTTCCAGTCTACGCAAATATCTCCTTGCTTAGGTTTCTGGCGTCGTATGAGCCTGATGTAATAAAGCACTTATGTGGCAACATTCTCCTCCTACCTGCATGTCTCCATTGAGTCAAACAGCATGGTCAGCAGACAGGGCATCAGCACCGCTGCGGGGCACTT
>NC_024309.1:3910628-3911571 GCF_000523025.1 Cynoglossus semilaevis | reverse complement strand
CTTTTATCACTTGGCGACCCTGCATCTCTAAAGTCAGTTCAGTGAAATTCTGAACATCTTGTCATTTAACTCTTATACTGTTCTTACCACTCTGACAATGTGGATTACAACTCCATTAGTACAGTAGTACTGGTAATTGCTAAGTAGGTTTCCTTCTGCAATGTTTGTGATGTTCCTGTTCCATGAGTTCAGCGTTAGTAGAAGACTATTTATTACACCTCTATGACAGACTTGTTTAAACCAGTGGTTTAAACCAGCTCATCTTGTTGTAAGGTGAAACTTCCAAATACTTTCCCACCGTCTCGCTTTACCCCATTGTATAGGCATGCATTAATGTTACACAAACACTTGCAGAAACAAGTGAGAATTAAATGTACAGAACAGGTAAAGAACAGTGAATGCTTCTGTGTTTGTTTTCTGACTTTTTTTCTGGACTTTTAGTCAAACACGCCAGAGGCCATTGAGTGGATAAACACACACACACAGTTTGGCTACATTTCCACTCTCCTCCCATGTGGTGCATATGGAGGACAAGAGAGATAGAAAGAAAAAGAGAGAGACGTGTAGGTAGTTTCACCTTAGTTCACACTCTACTAGGTAAAAACACACAAAAATGAACATCTCAATTTGTTTTATTTTAAAAAGACAACTCTCTTTAACCCCAAACACATTATTAAGAAAAATGGTAGCAGACAGAACCACTGAGCAGAAGTCACCAAGTTTTTCCCAAATGTCACATGACACCAATCACACATTACTCATAATTTAGACTACAGGCCACAAATCACCAGTATTAAAAAAACATTTTAGTCTTAAGTGTGTTTTATTTTTCTAGCATACACAGAGACTGATGTCTCTGTGTATGCTATATGTACTTTTGGGAATTGTAGAATTAGAGGTCAAACATAACACGTCAGACCTGACACCTTTGTGTGGCCTCTTC
>NC_024309.1:3889250-3910605 GCF_000523025.1 Cynoglossus semilaevis | reverse complement strand
GTTCTGAGTGCACAAATTATTTCCAGTGCAAAACTGTGCGATTTGGTTTGATAAGGCGCAGACTTGAGTGTTAAAGCTCAAGACGTTGTCCTCCGTGTTAGGAATGTTTCCCGAAGGGCTCTGAAGAACTTAATAGTTCATGATTCACGTTACTAAAAACTTCAGCCCCTTCTATACCCGTGGTGTACATACAGGAGCGGCACAGTACAGACACTTCATCATCATCTGCTAGTGTTTTTCAGTTTTGTCACTGTTAGCAAAGCTGATTGGTCCTCAAACCTTGAGTCCACATCCTCGGCTCAGTGTTGTTAGTGATGTGTCCAATAGCTCCGCCCCTTTCTTCAGGATTTCCCCTGATACAGGGGAGTCCAACCTCCTGTCCGCATGGAAGGACAGTTTGCCTGTGTATGACCTCCACAACCCCCCCGGCAGCCTCTTACACGTTCTGTGAGAGAAGGCGGCCTTTCTTTCCTGTCATCAGCCAGCTCCTCAGGTCCTTGATGGAGGGAAGCTTCATTTTATCTTTGTTTTTACTGTAAATGTTCAAGAAAATGCCTAAAAGAACCAGGAGGCCGCCCCAAATGTACCTGTGGAGAGAGTTTTAAAAAGTTTAAAAACTTAAATGTTTCACAAAATCCTCACATGTAAACTACCTGACATGTGACAAAGTTTCAACAGGCCGCTCACTGAAATACAATATTTCAATTAGATTTTCCACTTCACATTACCGTATGGAAATTCTGACCAATCACAGAGCCTTACAACAGGGCTCCTAACAGTGGCTTCTTGTTCTCGTGCATGTGTGCACGTCTGCTCACATGAGTGATGAAATACACGTCCCAAAAATTAGGTTTCACACATTTTCCCTGATTTACAGCTAAAGCGCCAAAAAACACAGTGAGGTGCCAGTCAAGACTGAAATGTTATGAGCTTTGGTGGACATTAATGAAGAAGGATTTACATTCAACATGTCTTTTTTTTTTTTTTACTAAATTTGATTTTTCGACTTTATTTTTCAGGAGCAATAGTTTAGAAATAGAAAATGTAGCCGTTACAATGAAGTCTGAACAAATCCAAAATAAAAGTAAAATGTAACAGAAGGAATAATAAAGTATTAGCTTTCGCCAAAGCAGTCATCTAAAATATACAGACTTAAAAAAAAGGAGCTGCAATGTGGTGCAGCGATTAACACCATCGCTGCACTAAAAGGTTCCAAGCATGAGTGATGATTTGACTGGTGGAGTTCATGTTTTGTTTGTGTTCAGTTGTCTCACTTTTACTGGTTGAACAACCGGTTTCATACAGGACGTTTCAGGGGTTTTAACGGCTGTTGTCAAAGTGTTTGAACATAGAGTGAGTCCTAAGGTTAACATTCTGTTAATAGCCTTTTCTAGAAGGTTCAACCTGTTCAGAAATGTGAAGGCAGATGAGTTCTTAAACTGACTGACCATGTTTGTGAAGTTCAGAACCAAAACCAAATAAACTCCAAATCAAAAAGTCTTGATACTTACTGAAAGGTAAAAGGCTTTGAAAAGAACATGAAGGACAGCACAATAGTCATGGCCTTTCTCCCAGTGGTCACTGCAGAAGAGGGAATGTCTGTGTTACCATCAGTTAATAATTTCATAAATGGTGAAAATATTTCGAAAGCTACATATATAAACAGTCACCAGTGGTTGATGTTCCCTTTCCTTTTTTCCTACAGCACACAGTTTGATAAACTGATCCACTGACCTGTCACTGCAACCAGCGCTCCAAACAGCTTGATCAAGGCCAGGACAAAGGAGATGCCGAAGTAACCCGTAAGTGAGAAAAGAAATGCGTAACCATACGTCTTGACAGGATGCTGGAAATGAAAAAGAAAAAAAAGCTTTTTTCCCTGTATCCCTCTACAAGACAATTGTACAACCTAAATGAAAAATGTAGGTAAGAGCAGAAAAAATGAATAACAGCTGCCACATTGTTTGCAGCTACATGAAGAAATACAGGTTTATAATCACACCATGTTAGGAATTATTCACCTCTGAGCAGAAGGCCACTGCTCTCCCCAGTCCGCCCACACAGACCAGGCCTGTCAGGATGTAGACAAAGCCAATGGAGTATGAATACAGCACCTGGAAACAGGATGAATAATTTTTGGTGAATGATGTCAAAACAAATCTTTTTTTTTTGTAATTACTCAACATTTTGGAAAAGCTGTCCTGTTTATCTCCAATGTTTATGTGGAAGTTTGTAATTTTTCAAACAATTCAATTTTTTCATGTGATTGATCATGATTAATCACAATTGTAATTAATAGCAATTATTCATAACTGAGATAAATCAACATAACAGCAGGGAGATGCACATGTTCACCTCTGGTTGTTTTTGTGACCAGTCCAATTTTCTTCACATACATTATGCATGTATGCAGTGTAACTTGAACTTACTGAATTCATTGAATACATTAATGAATGTGTTTAATGCATACATGATATGTATTGTGGGCATATAAACAGCAACAACACAGTTACCATTTCAGAGTTGGAGCCGTTGTGAAGCTTCATGGCTTTTTCTTGTACATTTCCAATGGCAGCATCCGCACACAGAGCCAGGGAGATGAGGAGAACACCTGTCAGACATGGCACACCCTGGAGGTGAGTTCTGTGAACCACTAACGTTAACTGTCGTCTCTGCTTGTTTTTCCAATAAACTACTGTTTTAACAAACAATCCCGTTTTTTATTCAATAAACTACTGTTTTAACAAACAATCACAACAAAGTATTTTACTTGGACAAAGTCTATTTCTTGTTTTACAATAAGTTGCATTTCAAATGCAAAATTACCTTTGTGTTAAAAGGTAATTAAAAAAACAAAAACTACAATGTTTTTTATGACACATTCAGAAAACAGATTTAGATTCGACTCTTCCTTAACCTTAACAGCACTGCAGGTTGTTAGATTTCCAGTTAAATTATTTGTAGAGAAGGTGGAATTACCTGTTACATTAAAATTTGGTGCCACTTTGCTGTCTGCAAGCGTAAACCAGATGAGTCCAAGACTCATGCACAATGCGGCAGAAACATCAGCAAGATTATACCGTTTACCTGAAACACAACCAAAAAACTTTGAACAATTCTATGAAGACATATTGAACTCATTAGACGATAACTAATAACATTTTTAATTCTTAAAGTAGTCGTAAATAGATTAAAAAATACATACAAGTTCCTAAACTTTTTACATCACAAATACGTGGACCTATGAATTTAACATTTAAATTGTATTTTGAGACAAATTTTCTAATAAAAATTGTTAACATTGCAGGTTACGCAGCTGATGCAACAGACGGAAACTCATCTGTTCACAAAAGACAGCAGCATATGGACATGTATATGGACAGAAAGTTGATGTTCAGGTAAAAGTTTTTGGCACCCATACTTTTCACAACTCACACTTTTTATGTGATTGTTTATGTAACAATGTAGAAAAAAAACTGCCCAAAAAAGGGAGAAAAAAAACAGAAGATGAAGGAGATGTCAAGAAGAAGAATCTGACTGATGGATGCCCCAGGGTTGACACATGGATGCAGCATTAGGTTGGCTGTGGTCGACTTTGATTCAAACACTGGCCTTTGAAGGTCTTTGGATCAGATGCACACTCACACCTGTACCTCTCTCCAGCCCCAATCCCTAACTTTCTTTTCCCCTTTGCATTCTACACAAAAAAAAAAATCTGTTTTTCACCCGGAGCCTTGAGGGATCAGCGGGCAGGCCAGAGAAAAAAAAAACACCAACAACATGTCTGACATTAAGGACAAAAAAAGTTGAGGAGCCCAGTGTGAGGATGAAAGGACAGAGAAAAGGAAGCACAGAAAAGGAGAGCGAACACACTGACGGCAGAAAACAACAGACAGAGATGAAGGAGAAGGTAGCTGGAGTTGAAAGGTGGTTGCTGTTTCAAAAGGTTTTGTGTAGTAGAGGCTAACTCTGGACAACTCCACAAAAAGATGATGTCCAACTTTTTAACACACTGAATGAAAACTATTTATGGCATGGGTCACCAACTTTATTGGTCACAGGGCCAGAATTAATTTGGCCATAAACCTTGGGGGCCATTGGATGGCTTATAGGATTGACGTGGAAACAAATGTACCTTACACGAAACCAAACAAACAGGCATTTACTTTTGATTTCAGTTTCAAAATCACATCTCCACAGTAATTATAGTATAATAAAATGGGAGATAAGTACAGTCAGCATAACAGCCATAACATATTTAAATTTTGTTGACTAATGAAAACACATTCATGCACGGTAGATGCATCAGTAACATCTGTGCAAAACATATTTATCACATAGTATTCTCCACATACCTTGTATAAACACTCCTCCTATCATGACAGGGATGAGTTTACAGCACTTGAAAATGACCTGTGTGGGGTAGTTTAAATAACCCAGGGAGGTATTGGACAGGCCCATGGTCCCCACTGTTAAAAAGGCTATAATCATGTAGGTCTTCCCTGGTATTCTGGAAACAAGAAAATATCAAGTCTTTTAAAAAAGGGATATCCATTTAACCCCCACTTTTCTGGCAGGGGGCGCTATGAACAAGGCTGTGGCCTTTGAATCAGGTGTCACATAGTTGTTATACACATAAGTTGGCATACACACACACACAAAAAATTCCAAGTTGGCATACACACACACACAAAAAAAAAACAAGACAAGAATGCTTTCTGCATCATTTACACTATGTGACAATGGCTTTCTGTATTTAATTTTTATGGTTGATAGTCAGGAAACTCCATTACAAACAAAGTTGTAGAGAATATCATACGGCCTGCTTTACCTTCTGCGTTTGTCCTGTGTGAGTTGAAGCTCCACTAATCCAAACATGGAATAGAAGCCAAACTGGACCAGTGTGAGGTACCAACCAAAAGGTTTGAATCCTTCCACAGAAAATATCAACTCCTTGGGTGAGGAACGAAAGACATGCCATGATGTATTTTCCAAATGTCAAATAAATCCAGCACTATCAAAAATAATATCGTACTAATAGTTTTTGAGTTAGTATTGTATCTAACTACAAACTAGCTATATCCTAACATATATTTGTTATACCTGCAACAGGTATATTTAACATATATATTAAAGCATACTAAACCACTTTTAGCTCTGACAGTTCTTACCTGCAGGTATCCATAGATGAGGTAAAAGAGAAATACTCCTGCTACACAAATTAAAAACTGTGTGGGGGCACTGAAGCTGCTCAGGTTGATTCCAAGAACTTTTAGCTCCTCCACAGACTTTATGTGTGGCGACATCACTTCCGTAGACGATGTGATGGAGATTGAAATGTGCTTCCGTGAACTGTTGTTGTAGCCAGTCAGGCCATATTTAGCACTCATTGTGTTATCAGCTTCTGGGAGCTGTGGAAAGAGCGAGAGAGAGAAAATTAGACAATCATTTTAGAGCATCACTTTATCTTCTTGTTGCTTCAAGCATCACTTGAATCAGTAAAACTGAGAAAAAAGGCTTTTATTCCAAATTCAGTAATATAACTGGTCAAACCACTATCAGTATATTCAGTACAAGCCATGTCATTGAAAGATTGTTGTATGAATTACCATATGACACTGGGAAACATGTATGAAGGAATTAAAAACAACAACAACAACAACAACAACAAACTGTCTCATTGCATATTTAAGTCAAGCCATTTAAGCCACATTACTTAGACTGTGAGTAAACATTGTCTTGATTTAATTACTTTCAAGACAAACAACAACACATATTTTTGGATGTAATTATGCTGTTCAGTTTGTAATGTAGTCTGTGTGAGAATAAAAAAACGATATGACTTGTTTCACCAGACTATGCTGATGTTATAATTATATATATATATACACGCATACGCATTCATTACACATGGCAATAATAATAATACCAGGATATCCGCATACAATAACACTGAGGACAGTCTTACACACATGGCTTGTAATTAGCCACAAATATAAAGGCATTGTGGTGGAAGAGAGTATAGCTCGACAGTATAACGTCATCAGTTTTTTTTAGTTTTTTCAGATTAGAGTCGATCAATCACGACCATTGTGGCTTTATAGTCCTTGTAGGCAGATTGTTTTTACAGTGTGAATTAGCTAAACTACGTAAGGCAGCCGCAGATTGCTAACTCCGAAGCCAAAGAAGCTGTCAGTTTAACAAGCGTCTATTCATCCAATCGGTTGCTGAGGAGTAATCGTCATTAGTTCTATCATTAACTCAAATGTTTTAATCGGATCACCAAGTTAAAAAAGAAGGTATAAAAGTGTTTTATACCTTCAACAGCACTTCCGGGTCTATTTGAATTAGCTTATCCTCTTATGCAGAAGAGATCTCGGCGGAAATAGTTGTCCTGGACCCGCCAGGTTCATCTTTTGTATAGCCTAAATCTTTTCATGTCCTTTTCTCTTCGGTATTAAAAGGCAAACACTCGATAAAAACATATGTTCATCCACACAACGTTACCGGCAAAGCGGCTACTGGCAGTGCTGCTGTCGCACAAGCAGCCAACAACTTCCGCTTTGCTCCGACCTCTCAACTGTAACGCCATTGGTCAAGAAGGACGTACGTCACCGAAACAGGTGAAGTGAAGCATGAGCGCAGTTTTGCAGTAAAGTGCTCCAAAAAGAGCAAAAAGGGAAAAAACAAACAAACTATACAGTAGTTTTAAGTATAAACAAGTCCATAAAGAATGCAAATCTTACCGATGTAGAAGCGTCCTGAAGTTCGTCTATAGAAGAATTCTCCATGAGTTGACGAGGTGAGTTGTCTACTTTTTGCAGGCCACTGTCACTAATGCAGTGCAACACAGAAGAGACACAAAGTAAATGTTGTTGATCCGGTTAAGCCACTCCTTACTTTCTTGACCTATGATCACATTATGTTTTTTACAACAGCAATATGATTCTATTAAAGTAAACAAAAGGGGAATTTTGAAAAAGTAACTAGCACCTGCTATTTTGTATTATAAAATACAATAAAAAAATCAATGGAGGCAGATATCGAGTTGTAAATTGTTTCTTAAAAGTTTAGTTTTCTCTACTGCACAGCGTGATTGCTGTGTTTATATCTTTCGTGACGATTGCCAAACACTTGTAGAGTGCAGTCGGTTGTGCCATTCTTGGCCAGTAGACGGCGAAATTCTGCAGCAATTCAAATTAAAAAATAAAAACAGCGTATTTTTGGTCAACATTTAAAAGTGCAGAGACAATATTTAAACCTGCGATTCTTTCCACTAGAACAAGGACCACTACATTAGGTCCCTAATGAATTATCAAAATACAGAAATTAATAAAAGGTTACTCTTTTGATGAATTGTTGATACTTTCCTTTCCTTGGATCCCAAAAAGTTTGAAAATTTGCTATTATTAAACTTTAAACCTTATTGTACATAAAACAGACAAAAATAAAGTGACAAAATATAAATAACATTGTAACCTATTAGGGAATGTCTAGGTTTTATGTGTTATTGACAACATTTTTCCTGAAATCTGTCTTCTTCTGTGCATCATAGGTCGGCTGCTTCGACCATTTTGCTGTGCTTGGTTCTTCTCGAGCAGTCTGTAAGTTTTGACATGCACCATGGAAGGGGGTGGGACAACTGTGTTTTCTGATTGAATAAAGATTCAAGATAATTTAAGAAAATTTAAACAAACACGTTAAACAACAAATGCCCTTTGGTGAGCTACTTGGAAAAGCGGGGCGAGCTACTAGTAGCTTGCAGGTGATGCATTGGAGACCCCTGGTTGAAATGATACTGATGATGAGAGTTGTATCTCTGTATGGGTTTCTGTTTTCAAACATAATTTGGTACTAAGTGCTGCCACAACTGTTACCTTTTGGCTTTATTATAATAATCAGTTATTATCGACAGCCACTGTAACATTTGTCCACCTGTTCTGTTTATATTCTAAGGCAGCACAGACTTTAAAGCACAACAAATAATATAAAGTGCATTGCAGGACAAGGATATAAATGATGTGATCATCCACATGGGGGAGATTCCCCTCCATCTATTTTCCCATTAAGTCTCTCAATCCTCTGTCCGGCTTCTTTGTTCATATGAGCTTTTCTGTGCTCCCCCAGCCTCCTCTTACATTTCCTCCACTTTTCCACTTTTCTTATTACATTATGCCTAGCTCCACTCCCTCTGTTCTGCCTATGTCACACAGACATCTCATATCCCTGCTGCTTCTTCTTTGGCTTCCCTGGAATGAGGCATGAAACTCCTTCATCTCCCCTCTCCCCTTTTCTCTCCATTAGCTCTCCATTCACACTGTACTCTACGTCCTCTCTTCTCTCTGTCTTCTGTCCTCTGTCCTCAGCCAGAGGTTAATACACTCTAGGATGGCATTATTTCCACCCTGGCCTTCCTACAATATAAAAATTCAGAATGGACAGCTCAATCCCTCTTCCATCTCAGATTTGATTGTAATGGTATTGCCTCCTGTCCCTGGGAGGCCCCTGCCGCCTACCATCCCGCCTTTTATGACACTAAATGGCCAGGCTACAATTTTTCCATCCATTCAAAAGAATCTGTTAATAACTCATTGGGAATGAGACGCGTGCTCTCACTGGGCTGTCCGTGGCCAGGTCTCCCACCTCTTTGCTCTCATAAGAGGTCAAGGTATACTGAAGTAGATGCAGGGCTGAATCGCAAATGTAAGGGGTTAATTAATCTTGGTGAATTTACAGTCCTCCGCCCATTCCCCGTGCACTTCAATTGACAGTCCCGAAGAGACAGAAATGTCATATTTACAACCATAAATGGAGGAAATGCTCAGCCATGCACAGGAGCTGAGCGCAGGTGCAGACCTGTCCAGCCACTCTCGCCTCTCCCTCGTCCAACTTTACAAGTGTGGCCATTCATCACACGTGATGGATTTATGTAATAAAACCCATTTCCTCTCCCCATACGATCCTATTAAATAATAAAATAATTATTTATTGATTATTCAAAAAAGGTACATATGCGCGGGTAATGGCTTTGTACCACACCACTGGACCTGCAATAAATAAAGCAGGCAGGGAGAATGGTTGGGAGAGATGGAAAGGTTTAAAACAGAGGAGAGAGAGGGAGAAATGAAGGGGAACAAAATGACTTCTGAACAAGAGAAGTCTGGATCCAATATGGCTTCTTGCAGCATGCATCAAGAAGGACATTATTCAGTCTTCGGTGGACTTATATGGGAGCATGACCCATGAATATTTTTTCTATACATACATGAAACGTACGGTGGACCAAATTGTTTGACTGCTTAGAAATTGTATTCCCTTTTCAAGCAATTTCGAAGTCTTTTTTTCCCCATATAGTAATGTAGTGGGAAAACTTACATTACTTTACTTTGTATACATTAAAAAAAATTCGCAAGAAATTCAAAACTACAGTATAGCTACAAAAATAAACTTTTTTTTTTTTTGTGCTGTCTTGAACAATTTGTAGCATAAATAGCTGAAAGTTAGCAAATGCTATTTATAAACGTAAACCCACAAATAGCTGGATGTGAGTCAAAAAAAGACTTGAAATGGGAACGTGCTAATATTTTCATCACAAAATTAAATTAGTGGAGTAACACATTTTTTCAGCCGTCATTGTTTTCCTTTTTGGTGTTAAATGTGTTTCTTCTCTTTACAAATACCTTTTTTTTGCCAAGCTGAAGCTAAGTTTTCTGAGCTACTAACTTCTTCTGCTATGACCCCCTCCCTCCAAATATTCTTCTTTGGCAAATCCAATAATCTTCCCCAGGTTTGATAACCTTCCGATATGGACTCAGTAAGTTCAGTCTCCCAGACCAATGAGAAGACGAAAAATTCTCTTTGGCCTTCTGAATATTTTAGGGTTTATAGATCTGTGTAGTAGGTTCTTTTTTTAAGTCCATTGAACAATTCTTTCAGGGTTTCACTAGAAGAATGGTCTTCTTTGAATTATGCCTCTGCCCCCACTCTTCTTTAAACAAATGCAACAGTTTTTTCTTTTGAAATGTTAACATTTCACTAAGATACCAAGAAAAAAATGTTCTTTTTGGTGAAGCTAACAAATTTATCCTTTACCAATGAAACAGTTGAATTTGTTAGTTTAGTGACAAACACACTGAATAAACTGTTTATAATTAAAAGTACTATATTATCAGGTCAATAAACCCAGAAATGTATTTAATGCTTATAAACCACTTCAATTATAGGTTAGAGAAAAACAATGAATTTAGAAACGATAACACTTTTATAACAGTTTAGCTTTGTTCAATGATATTTTCTATCAGATTAACAGTAAGCCTCACATCTCCTGCTGTGAATCATTTTGAAAGGAGACACTTAAATGTCAGCCAGGTATGAGACTTAAGTTCTCCTTAAGAACTCATTTGTGTTTGCTCTTATATCGGGCTAAAGTGCACTCGCTCTCCACCGCCTTCTTCCTGGGCTTGTCTCAAGCCTCCTGCATGGTACGGAAAACAGATGCTATCTCGGCTATATTACTTCTCAAAGCGCTCATATCCTCTCCAATGTTATTTTCTTTGATCTGCTGCCTCCCCTTCCAACTCACCCCCGCACCTCCCAGCCCACAATCCTCTATCCTCTCTGCTTTGACCAGAGAGCAGACTCGGCCTGACTGGTTCAAGGCGAGTGTGGACATTAGAAATGCACTTCATCTGTTCCCTGTCATTAGAGGGCAAGAGGTGCGTCGTGAGGTGAACATCTCAGGTTCTTTGTTAACAGGCGGTCACCGTGATGTTAGAATATGAAGCTGAACTGGGACGATGAATACATCGGGTTCAATGTATTATTGTATTTATGGGATGTTTTGGTTCGTAACATGCAGCTACGCTAACATAGATCTGATCACAACGGTGAAGAAGGAACTAGAAGATAAACCCACCTTAAATGTGAAGACATGTTGATATATAGAAATGTGGAAGTAGTGTGGAAAAAAGTCTAAGTTGATGTGAAATGATATCCAGTATAGTGCAACTTGTTAGTTGTTGTTGAAATTTACCACAAATAATATAATTCTTTGAATTTATTTATTTACTATATAAATATACTATATTGACTTCAGACACAGATTGGAGATTTAATCTGATCTCCCAGTCAGGTTTAAATCCTGCCATGGTGAGAGTGTATTTAACAAGCATTCAAAATTCCTGGGTCAACAGGCGATACTGAGATTGCAATCCCAAATTTATAAACCTAAATGATTTGAGTACTTTATTTTTATTTTTCTGAGAATATGGATTTATGTCTAAATATGATGAATCGTTACAAGTAAGAAACAATAATTTAAATTGAACTAGAACTCAAAAGAGTTTCTTTAATATGGTTGCCTGCTGCAAAAAATGCAACGAGAAATTAGACGTCATTAGAATGTTCTGTTTTCCTACCTTAACCTAACACTAACCCCAGACGATTTATTCTGTCAACCTCACATTAACAAAAACCTCTAGTATTTTAAGTGTTTTTCATTTTGTGAAGTTGAATCTATATTAATCTCACAAATGTTTCCCAACAGGAAGAAGACCTGAGGGCACAGAGGGCACAGAGGGCAGACACAAGATCCCAGTCTGTGGCTTTACTCAGGAGCAGCCAGGAGGGGGAAGCATCCCTCTTTGCTTTTGAACCGAGAAGGAAGCCAAAGAAAAAGGTAATTAAACAAACAATTTAGCAGGAAGTGTGCGCCTGCTTATCCAGTCGACCATATTTGCTGCTGCTCTAATACATGTATAGATAGAAAATGCATGGGTGGGTGGGAGTTGGGGGGGGGGCTATTTCTACACTCCTCATAGATGGTAAATGACACACATGTTTCATTGCCCATTCATTTAACCTGCGCTGTTTTTATAAAGAGAAAAAGGATTGAGAAACAAATTACGTAGTGTCATTTAATTAGGAGTTTTGCTGTGAGCAATAATCCTGTTTTTTTTTTTTGCCTCATAACCTTTAACTACTTAATGGATTTGAGAAGCTATTACTTTTCAAGATTTCTGTTATTGTCACAGGTATGGAATGTCAATCACTCAGCGGGATTAATGCCGTGGTTAATATGTGTTTGCATATTATTTACTTGTTGATTAGCGCTGGAGGAAATGCGGCTTTCACAACGCCAGATAATGTTTTTTTTTTTTTTTTTTTAATATTCTTTTGTGTTTCTGTGTGGGTTTTTCCTGGTGATGTTTTTTTGGGTACTTTTTCATGATTTTATTTATGACTGAGCTTGTTTAATATTTAATATTTATTTTTGAGTTAGAATTAATGTAACAGTCAGATTAGTGTGAGGAAAAGGAATATTGAAAAATGACATATATTTATGATGGTTAAGGTTTAAAATAATGGGCTAGTGTGTGGGTTCCCAAAGTGGGGTGGCCCCCAGAAAAAGGAGCTATTTAAATTTTTTTCTTTATTTGTGCCACCGTGAGGAAATTGCACTGATTTTATTTCCTCTGTTTAAGAATAGCAATTTGTAGGAACACATTGTTTTTAGTAAAGTTTGCTGCAACTTTGAAGCAACAACTGGAAGGATTTTCACATGTCAGTTGTTCTATCCACAAAAGGAAGGGGGCGCTGTAGATTTTTTTTTGTGGACCACTGACCAAAGGAATGCAAAATGTTCATGTGAAGTGCTTGCAACACACTAACCCAGTGAGTGTGTGTCAGAGAAGTCATGTGAGAGGCGCTTGATTTATTTGGGAGATGTTTCCTGATCTGGGATCAGCGGTTCTTCTACAACAACAGGCTGCACACGTGAGAAAAAAATAAAAAAATAAAAAATTAGACACACCTAAGATTTAGATATTGAAATGGATCCACTTGTGGATCTTTTGTAAAATAATAAACACCGCTCCAGTCAAGCGTTTCCAAAAGTCCATGATGTTTTTACCCTGGTTTGACAAGGCTGTCAGGCTGGTGGGCTGGTAACCAGCCCCCTCAGACCCCCCATGGCACACAGGGCATGTAATCATCCGGCAAGTCTCTCTGGGTGTCTGCACTCTCATAAAGCAGGGAAATGAATTGTGTGGCCCAGGAAGGAAAAAATGAAAGAAAAGGAGAATGAAATTACAGGCCTGGCTGACGGTACAAATCATGCATATGATGTTTTATGGCTCGCCAGAAGAATTCAACACCTGTGGATCACCGTAGCTATAATTGTACATGAATGCGGCAGGATGGCAGTGGGAGGACAGTTGTGGTTTGTGTGTCACCGAGTATGCAACTGAGAGTGTGTACACACACACCTTCATCGCGTCCGTGTGTGAGCAGCTCTGTTTTACTTGGCGTGACAAGAGGGAAAGACGATAAAAGAAAGTGGAGGGCACGCCTTTTGTTCAGGTCTTGAGTACATCCTGGGTGAGCCTCACACGGCCCGCACGGCTCGCTCGCTGATCCTTGATTTACCAGTGTAATTACCTTGTTTGTTTACCTTTTCTGGTTTGGTGGGAAAACACAGTCTGATTCATCCGATCGGGAATATTCTGCCAGACTCTGGCACTTCTGCTGTAGATTTTTAATTAAACGAGCAAATCGGTGAATTATAAATCACCACTTGGTGAGACCACTAGGTTTGTTTGAACCTGGTCTTCTTCAAAGCTGACACACCTGCTGCTCAACCTTTCAATAAAAACACACACATTATTCCAAGGCCAGGCTCATGAGAATTAACCTTTCAACCAGTTTCAGACGTATTATTACTTTTTTTTTTTTTTAAGTCTTAGCTTCAGGCATTTTTGGCCGTTTTGCTTCAGCGTTCATGTAGTTATTTTTAAATCTATACTTTCTTATTTTATTTAATCTTCTCAGACTAAAACTTTTTCACCATTTTTTTTTTTGTTTAAAAGTAGCCGGTAGATTGATGTATAGGATGTATAAATAAGTAAGATGACATCACAGTCCAAGTCTTGCCCACCTCTGCGCCCTGGATGCTGATACTTGAGTCAAATTGATTACACCACTCCATCTGCATTATGACTGGCCTCCTCCTGTGTTTGCTGCCTCTGCCTACAGCACAGAGTTAGTGTACAATTACATATAGTTTAATATATCTGCCTTAGCACCTTTAAATAAGCATCACAAGTCCACAAGGTGATTTGTCTTCCAGCCCCATTACTCCATTGTACATCTTGATAGCCAGGGATCGCTCTGAGCTATGTTTAAGCATTAAATAGTGTATTATTATTTCACATAAATCAAGCTGAGATGTTAGAGGGCATTCATAAATTTTGCATTTCTCACAGACAGTATTTTAACCCCCCTCTCCAAACCCCCACGCACACACACTCCGTCTGCACTGCTCTGAATTTTGAAACTAAAGCAATTCCACTTCCACTGCACCTGAAACTGCATCAAGGATGAGCACACCAGGCAGGTATATTCACAACAACATGTAATCCACTTTAGATTAACTATGACTTACTCTAACACATTCATCACAGCACTGTTTGCATAACGAGTCGCCCGAGCTCCTGGCTTCAGAAAAACCCTGTCTTTTTATTGCCATGAATAATGTGGAAAAAATCCCCAACAAAAGAGGTTTTATCACGATGTTTTCACAGTTAACGCCGGCTACTGAGTGTCTTATCTGTGCTGCACGATAAAAGAATTATATTTACAGGGGCATGTTTGCTATCAACCCTTTCCCAAGTGACCCCCCCGTCCCCCAGTGTCACACACACACACACACACACACACACACGTAAACACCCCCTGATTATTAGTCCTGTGTTTGTGCAAAGCTTCAAAGGAAATGACTTAGCTCCGCACAGATGAGCTGCCTTAAGTGTTAGTCAAGGCTGCAGCAGCCGAGACATGGAAGTACATTAGAGTGTACGTACTGTATGTTAACACACTAGTGAGAAAATAAGAACTCAGAGCTGCTGAAGTACTGCAGTACAAATATTTCCTGAACCCTCACACGAAGGAAACTGACACAAAACTTCTCACAAACGCAAACAATTTACGAACCACTTTGCAAAGTTTTACAGTCAATTAAACAGAAAGTTATTTCTGATTAGCCTTGAAGTTATTTGATTTGTAAAATGCAGAAAATACAAAGAAAATGTTGATCATTTTGTCGTCCCATCAAAATAAGAAAAGAAAGAAAATCAGATTTAAGACATTGAATTGGAAAAATAGAGCTCAGGTAATAATTATTAATCAAGGTTTTGTTTTTATTGTTTTGGCTCTAATTCATTTTTCAGGATTTTGTTTACAGGTGAAATGCTGAACACTAAACTGAATAGTGGAATTTACTCTTTAAAAGGTTTTACCTTTATCTCTACTAAAAATTCAAGAGAAAATAAATGACATTTAGTTTCCAGATTAAGGTAATTAAGAAAAGGTGAATTAGATTGTAACACAATTCTAGTAAAAATTTATTTTATGTTTCAGTTCATAATAGATAATCAAAGATTAATTAATTAATTTTTTTACTTAATGTCTTTGTGCATAACACAATGCAAACTATTTAATCTTTTTTTTTTAGTATTTGATATTTAAATACCAGGTAATACTGAGGAGTTAGATTAATGTTTCTGTAACTAAATTTCTCAGTCTCTGGGTGTTTGCTTTAACAAAACTTGAGGAAATGAAAATCAAACAAATGCTTTTATTAATTCAAAAGTCTCATAGTTTAATTCTTCCCCTCTTTTTCTTTTCTCTTCACACTGCAGAATTTACAACACAGTTAAAGGTAATTTTCACTTTAAAACATGCTTGTCATTTTCAGCACATAATAATTATATGACCCAGTGGCCCTGGGGGCTGCAGAGCTGCTACAAAGTCAGTAAAAAAAGAGTCATGTTTAAGTCATAGCAAATTGGAAATTGACAAGTTGCCAGGACAGTAAGTTGAGAATTTTGGGGGGGAGTGGGTGGGGCGGAGGTGGTGGCGGGTGTGAGACGAACGTCTTTGAACTAGTTTGTACTTGCACAAAAAAGCGTTGCTCCTGGGTTGATATTCTCCTCTGAAGTGTTTGACGGCAGTGAGAATTAAGAAATAAAGAGCCGCGCTGCCAAATGATTCAGAGGAAAGATGGCAAATACCCACAGGTATTCTGTTCACATGACATCACTGCGTGTGTGTAAAGTTCTATATACCGATTTTATAGCTCTTTTTTAAACTTGGTACCTTCCTTTTTTAACCTGCTGTGGAAGTGTGGAAGTGAACGTTCTTGTTGACTGGTTGCCGTTTGTGTCTCAGATTCCTAACATATGTTGCTTCAAAGCACATGAAGGTGCAGGCAAGAGCGTCTCTGTCTTTCTTTATCTTTAACTCCGGTCCTTTATTCCCTGAAAGAATGTGTCTTCTGACCTTGACATGTGTAGTTTGCCTGAATCCCTCCCCCCCCTTTTTTTTCTTCACCCCCACTGTCAGATCCTACTGGGAAATTGGAGCTTGTCATCCCACTTTCTTGTGATCGTTCTGCTTCTCAGCTTTCACGTGCGGAGCGTACCCTGACTCACGACAATTCCTGCGAGGATAAATACTTGGGTAAATTCAATAAACATAATCCAGACATGCTCTATTTGAGCCCGTCTGTCTGGTTCTGTCACTGAAAGGGTGCAAAACGTGTGAAGGTTAGCAAAACTTTGATAAACTGTCACATTTACAGTCGTTGTACTAAGGCATTACTACAGTACTGAGATGTTAAATACATTGAATTAGCTTGTCGTATTAGCCTGGTTTGCTAAACTTTTTACGTTTATATATTGTTTGTGCAAATTCTGCAAAAAAACTTTATTGTGTATCTTTATTGATTTTATTACACTATTTACTTTAAATATTTTTGTTACTTTTTGTTCACATAACAATGAAACTTTTTAAAGCTTTACATCATGTTATTGTAAGGATGCAGCCACAGGAACTAGCTTACACAGTTATCCTCAATAAAATGTCACACCGATTATGTATTCAAATAAATGTTGTTTTTGTTGTACAAATATAAAAATATATTTTAGCTAATATTTGATTTTAAATTTTAATAAATGTCTCTCAACAATATGTCTTAAAATATTGCACATATTAAAAAAAAAGATTATTTAATTCAAAATCACATTATTTACATTTTTCAATGTTTTTACTGCATTGATCTGTATATGTTTAGGTAAAAACTGCATGAAGAAAAAAGTAAATATTCCAACTGCTTTATGTACTGTGTGTATTACTGTAAACACCTACTCTACCTACACTGTTATGAGCACACAGATAAAAAAAGTAAATATAAAGAGTCCACATTTCTGTATTTCTCTGTTCAGAAATACATTTTCAGAGGGTGTGTGTGTGTGTGTGCACACAGTCACACACACACACAGTCACAATCTCATAAATCATCTATTAAAGAAACCCTGTTATAGATTTACCCAAAAGTACACACATGCAGTTTTACACACATGTATTTACAGATGTATAAAATGACAGTTTAATGTGCACTGACAAGTAACACACCCCCTCTGAGCACACACACACACACACACACACACACGCATGCATGACTCCAAACAGACTGCAGCAACACAACATTAAGCCGTTTTCTCTTCTCTGTTATCTCCAGCTTCCTTTTTGCCCTTTGGTTAAACATTCTCTTGGCATGCATGATCTCATTTAACTTTGATTTCCTCCTTTTCCAGGACGGCATCCTCGATGGTTCCAATTTCCAGCCCATTCCCCAATTTTCAAGCCCAGTGACAGACAACACACGCTGGAATGTCTGTTTAGCCAAAGAAGGGAATTGGTAAGTGATGATTGTCAGTGCTGTTTAAGATAAAACGTAAAGTTTGCAGCAGATAAGGATTTGCCAGGATAAAGAGCAGGAAACTCGGAGACACTGGTTGGAGTGGCTCCGTACCACGTGTGTGATTTTATTTTGCCAGGCTGTAGGAAACGGACGTCTGTGAGTTTGACAGAAATGACAAAACGCTTGTGGAAGGTTTCTTTTTCTTTTTTTTCCCCCCTAATGTTCTGGCTGTGTGTCATGTAATATAGTAGAACTTTAAGAACTATTTTCAATCTTAAATATACCATATAAATAACCCTATAAAAAATAAATATACTTCCTTAAATGATGTCTTAAAAAAAGAATGTATTTACTAAACACACACACACTGATGGTGCAAAACTGGATGGAAACACTGACTCAGTTGAGTGTAGATGTGTCTGGCATCTGTCACTTTCAGATGAGTTCATCTGATCAACTATAACAAGTAGCACAAAACCAAAAGACAAGTTTGAACACACTCAGTCAAAGCACACGGAGTAATTCATTCTCATTAATAAAACCAAAACTGTCAGAACATTTCATAAAAAAATACATAAATCAGTGAGAGACTAAAAGCAATGTGAGCAACATTTGACATATATATATATATATATATCTTAGGAAATATTTGATTTTTTATTTATTTCATTAGCGCTGACTTATTTTTGTGTTTCGGAAAAAACACACAAATAAGAAAATGTATTTAATTCAATTTATTATATATTTGCATTCAAATATTTTTTTCAGAAGACAGCGTTTTTTTTTATTACAACACTAGGTTTGTGGAAGGTTTCACATCAGGCGATGCATTGTAAAATTAGGAGTACAGGCAGATAGAGACCGTGTACTGTGGTACATTTATTGACCAGTACAATTTTATAAAACAATTACTAGAAAATTATGTGGAATAATAGTTCAATAGGCTGTAAAAATATTAAATATATACTCTGAAAAGATTGAATTTGTTAAGTTATTATGTACATATGTGTTTATTTGTCTTCATTTATACATTTTTTTTTATTGAAGGAATAAATACTATGGTAAATGTTAAAGCAGTGACTAAAGCTAAAAGATGACATGAACATTTCCTTTCAAATCTAGTGTTAGCATGAGTGTGTGTGTGTGTGTGTGTGTGTGTGTATGCATCCCATGACTGACGATGTGAAAATATTATATATATTACTCAGCAGTTTGTATCCCACTCATTAGCCCTGACCTGACTGCAGCTCTTTGTCCTGAGTAAACCAAAAGACACATGGCTGCTGACGGTGTCTCTGCAGCCTGTCCCTCAGTGATTGAGAGACAAAAATACTCCAGTATCATCTTTGTTGTTTTGGGATTTGTCCTTTCATAGTGTAGCTTGGAAACAGGAAAACCAATAGTGGGAATAGACCCCCAAATATAATTAATTTTGTGGGGGCAGGGCATTGGTGGGTGGACTATTATTGCAGGAGGAAGAGTTCTAATCAGTTGCAGATTTCTTCCTGTTTGGTTAGCGTGACCGTGGCCAATTACGAGTGAACCCTGTGTTACAGTTTCACTTCCTGTGCTACCCAAAGAATGGACTGAGTCCGGCACAGCTGAGTCTGGAGAGAGAGAGATGTAGTGTGGGACAAGAATGGAAGAGAGATTAAAAAAAAAGCTGGAACAAGACAAATAAAGATGAGACTGTTTGAAAGTGAGCACGGCAAAATGGCAGGGAGAGAAGAAGAAGAAGAAGTCTGGTCGGAGCGGGTAGACAGACGTGAAGGCACATACGTACCTTATCCAGCTAATACAGAACATGATGTGGTTTACAAAGGAAATGAAAGGATTTGGTCCTGACTTCTCTTGCTGGTTCAGCTGCTCCGGCCGACAGAGCGAACGCAGGCAACAAATGCAATAACTCATAACTCAATCATTTCAGCGATGTTATCAAAAGACACAATTTGGCATCGCTGTTTTTCCCCCGCTAAATTGAATTAAACCACCGGACCAAACAACTGAATGACAATTACTACGGCATTCCGGGATTTGCATAAAATTCCCCGATTTTCCCAAGCCTGCAAGTAACTCAGTACGACATGGAAGGATCTCCAGGCGTGTCAGCCCAGATAGTGCTGTTGGTGAAGGCCTGCCAAGTCTGTAGTTTACACCATGTTATAACAGAATTGTCACAGTAACTGTCAGACTCAATTCTTAAACCTTTTGAGGGGCTTCATCTTGTTCTCTGTGTTTTTCATATCAGTTTGTTTCATCACTTTTGGTTGATTCTCTTTCGGTATCATGATTATTCAAAGTATTTAAGACGGTTCAAGAACATCGTGGTCAAATATGCAGGATCAGTTGTCAGACTTATTTCCATTAGTTACTGACCAAAGCTAATGTAGATTCATAGTTTTATTCCTTCAATTATATTTATATATTATATTTAAACGTGCAGAACACCTTGGAAGTGTACTGCAGTACTTGGTGTGTAACCCTTGCAGAGTTAGGTTGAGGGCGCCGTTGTACATGTGTTTTTCAGTTCGTCACGTGCACGACGACGACGCACGCTCCGTGGACCGTGTAGTCAAAGCATTGGATGGAAGTCTCTGGTTGCAGAAATACAGTGGGGTAAAAAAAAAGCCCTGGAAAAATTCTCTGCTAGTTTAAGTCGTAACTCCGTCAATGCGTTAGACGTGGTGAAAATATGGCTACTTTTAAATGAATGCTTGATGGTAGTTACATTTATGTCGTAATATTTCACTGTCCCACCTAAAAAGGGCTTCCTTATGACTTAAGGACTGGCTGTTTACTTGGAGCCTGTTGACAAATCGAGATGTCAATCACAACATCTGACCAATTATTACCTCATCACTTATTTGTCTCTAGACCAAATCATAATTTTTAAAAAAAAATATTTATATATTTTTTATATACTTTTATTTTTATATAAGAAGTCTTTCCATTTTTCATTAGGATAAAAATATTGTAGATGACGTTTATCCTCTAATTCCACTAAAGACTTTTTTTATTTTTTTTATTTTTGTTGTTTTCATTGCGTCACTAGGCTATGTTGATATACAGTATTTTATTTTTTCTCTCTGTTATTCTGTGTACAACACACAGATACCCACTCACTCACCACTAACTCCATTACAGGTCAACAGATAAATGTGTGACAAAGACGGTGTCACAAAATCACATTCTTCTAAGTCTGTTACACACGAGTGCTTACACCGATTGACGAACAAGTGTGTGTACGAACACACACACACTCACGACGAACCATATGAGATTAAAAATATGAGATGAAGAGCAATACTGTCAGTGTGGAGCACAGGGTCCAAGTCACTAAACTGATCCGACTACAGCACACATTCTCACTTCCTGCTCAGTCTTCTGCCGCAGCTGCCTGGAATCATTTCACGAACACAAGGTATTCCTGGAAGAATTGATTCTGTTAGATAGGACATTGATCACACACACTGCCCTGCAGACAGAAGATGGCTTTACAAGCAATAAGATGGGAGACAATTATATTATTTTAGTAAAATAAGACAGAGTACAAGCAGCGAGTGCCAATAGCTCAGGCGGGGGGGGGGGGGGGGGGGG